>NW_026590405.1:1321303-1577139 GCF_907164565.1 Psammomys obesus
TGTGTGTGTGTGTGTGTGTGTGTGTGTGTGTGTGTGTGTGTGTGTGTGTTTTATTTTGTGCGGGAGGTTGCAAGGGTGGAGGGCAGATACATGAGGACAGGAAGATGAGTGGAACTGGGGTGCATGATGTGAAACTCAATAAACAGTTTTTTTTAAAAATGGAGGCCAACATATTAGGCAGATCTCAAGCAACAAAAAAATTAATTTCATATGCATCAGCTAAATGTGAAAGGCAAAATAACTACTAGAAGAAAATGAATAATAGTAGAGAAAAAATATAATGCCCAAAATACATAAAGGAAAAGACAGACACATTTAACTACGTTAAAAAATCTTTTTTGATAAGGAAGGAAGGAAGGAAGGAAGGAAGGAAGGAAGGAAGGAAGGAAGGAAAGGAAGGGAAGGAAATCAAAACCAAAGATCAAGGAAGGCAGGAAGCTAAGGTAGAAAACACTCATCCACATTGGGAAGCAAATACTCAATAACACCTCTAGTATTTAGGTCAGAGCTGCGTGCTCACTTTTTCTGGTGGCCGGAGAGGAGCAGCTCTGCCCTTGAGAACCAGCACCCACCCATATATGGAGGGACATCTGCAAAGCGTGCTGTACACTGCAGCTAGAGATGACCAGGGTTTCCAGGAGGAATGAAGATGTCCTACTGAAAGTGACCTGAGCCCCTCTCAGCACCAGAGGGGCCCGAACCATCAACATGAGGCAGGGGCCGACTTCTCCTACACACTGACCACCTTTACATCAGCATTGTTTCAGATGTGTTCTCCCTGTGCTTTCTTTCTAAACTTTTAATTTTGAATTTTAGATTTATAGGAAGATTGAAAAAACATACAGAGGGTACATAAGCCCTTCACCTCGCTTCCCCCTAAAGCCTAAGCACAAGTTTGTGGGCTGTGAACACTGGAAAGACTGGGTAGGAAACTGTGTGACTGGGAAATGAACTCTGGTGTGGTACCATTAGCCACACCATAGACTTTACCCACAGGCAACAGGTTCCCACTAACCCTGGTTCTCCAGACTCCCTCCCAGCACTCTACCTGTGTCTCACTGCTATGGCTCCTCTATGCCCTCTAAGCACAAGGCCAGGGTCCCCAGCCTTCCTCTTCTAAACTGCATACTTTGTAAGAGCAGAACCAGAGCACTGACAGGTGACCCAGATGGAGCAGTCCAAGCTCCCTCTTATTAGAGGGTGAACCTGTTTGTGCAGGGACACTAGAAGAGTGTACCAAGTAGGCAGGCTCACTGCAAGTCAACCCTGGTAGGGTGCTATCTGTTGCCTTTCTCCATTCTAAAGTTACTACTTTTTCCTTTTTAATAAATAAACAACTTGGGGTAAAGTCGCTCTGTTACAAGGCAAATATCCCTTTTCTCCTCAACCCTACCCACCAAACTCTGGAGCCCCAATCCTGGGACACCCCTGCCCACAACACCGTGACCATGGTATTTGCCTATCTTGGCCTTGGGGCCCTTGTTCCTTCTACACTGACTGGCATTCTTCCATGAGGAAGAGCTGTCTGTTCTCCCATGTTTGCATGCTTATCTGGTCAGCTGATATAGCAGTGGAGAGTGACCTGCACTTCATGCTATGAGCTAATTAATCATTATTCCCTTCCTTTGTTCACAGGGGCTCCTTCAGGTTGGCACCTGAGCCTTTCCTATCTTCCTAGCACCAACAGACATCTTCTGATGGCAACATCACAGGGTATGTGGGTGTACTCACTGATACTGGGAGACATTGCTTCTGGGCCTTCCCAGAGGACACCCAACTCCAATAAAGCACCCAATTTCAGCCCTTCCTGTCCTTATCTAAAACCTCCTTGAGCTTCTATTATCTACTATGATCTACCCATGTTCAACATCATATGCACATAGTACAGCCTCACAGTTAGCCCTTGGCCCTTGAGAAACAAATCTACCAGGACAGGACAGCATTTCATTTGTTCTTCTAGCTTTACCTTTAAAGAATCCAGGCAATACACTTTTTTTCCCCCTCAGTCTGCTCTACTTGGGTCACCATGTATCCTAATTATCTACTTCATTCTGAGTACATGAAGTGTCTGTGTCTCCAAGTGTCAGGCTGTACCAAAGGTATACTGTGGCAGTGCATTGGCCCCATCCCCCCCTTTTTTCTATCACTTCTACATCCTGATGTGACCATACCCCTCCATTCCCACTTCTTGTACAAACATCTTGCTGGCATGTGTTTCCCGCATGAAGGAAGTTCACCAAGCATTCATATTCAGCACATCCTGGAAACTGCTGCAAGATGGTCCACAGAGATGGTCCCGCTCTTCAAGCCTCTCATGTATGACTACCTAGGTCACGCTGCACATATTTTCACATTATTGGAGATGGGTCTTAAGGGAGATTCCTAGAAGTGATGCTAGATCAAAGGTAAGCACCTATGTGGTTTTATAGGCTGAATGTAGGTTTTATTGAGTGGATTCCACAGCTCAAGAAGTACTGGTAATTTTCTCTTCTGATAAGGAAAACACGTATACACAAATACAGCTAAGAATCTGACATAAGACTGCCATTTTAAGAAACCTACATAGCTTTTGTTCAACATTATGGTCAAGATAATTTATCCAGGAAACAACCAAAGTACATAGTGTATGGAAATCCTCAGTAGACATCAATGAAAAAACATCCATCTGACAGAAATAGAAAAACAGGTCCACACAAAGACATTTTACTAATGTTTGAAGTAGCATCATTTATAATAGTCACAAAGCAGAAAACAGCCTAAAGCTCATCTCTGGTAAGGGATAACAAGGGTGTGGGTATGTTACACCCACACCGCAAAAGAGCAGACCACTGCAAGACTGCAAGGTAGATGAGCCTTAGATACATGTAAGAGACCTTACCCCATGCACAGAAGTCTACCTAGGACCTGTTCAAATGAAGGGTCGGGGAAAAAGGACACCAGAGACTGCACACACACAGCCTATGGCAAGGGCTGCAGTAGCAATAACTGAAAACAGAAATGGGGGGGGGGGCACTCAGGGCAAGAAGAAAGCTCCAAAAGCAGACCATGGTGATATTACCACAACCCAGACCTGCAAGAAAATCTCTGAACTAAAATAAGCAATTTTGTTTCCTGCCTCATCTTCCTAGAGCACTCTGAAAATTAACCTTCAGACATACTTTTATCCTGTTTGCATTATGCATTGCTTCTTGCAGCAGTCAATAAGATCAAGAAAATTCCTGGATCATTTCTTGGATGGACTGTGACAAGTATAGGGCTGACCTTTTGTGTGAGCAGTGAGGCCCTGACCTGTCTTCACACACAGCCAGCACAGTCCAGTTGATCCCTATGCTTAAAACTGCTGCTGAGGGAAGGAGAAATGACTCAGAGGTTAAGAGCACTGACTGCTTTTCCAGAGGTCCTGAGTTCAATTCCCATCAACCACATAGTGGCTCACAACCTTCTATATTGTGATCTAATGCCCTCTTCTGATCTAATGCAGGCACATATGCAGGCAGAGCACTGTATACATAATAAATAAATAAATCTTTTAAAAAGTTATTTAAAAAAAACTGCTAAGAAAAAGGAAAACCTCCCTGTGCTCCAGAATCTTCAATAATAAACAAACCTAAGCCCACTAAGAGTGTGCCTTTCATGCCCATCCCATGTGTACCCACAGCTGATCAACACAGGACAAACTTCAGGCAAGCAGAGCAGGTACTACATGTGAGGCATGCACAAGAGGCAAACATTTGGTACTGCCCTGCAGGTTACACAGCACCAGCTTTCTCTGTGGAAATATAAGCATTGTCCTTATACAGTTTCACTAGAGGGATGAAATTAAAGAACAGAAAGCTTTTTTGTGAAATGATCAATATGTCATGCAGGCATCTGCATGTGGGCGATAATCATCTACTATGAGGTACCAAGAAATACAGAGGGGAAAATCCCAAGAGTATAGGCCAATGTCTCAGTTCCGGGTAGCTCTATGGCATAAATGCCAAAGGACAGCTGGTTAGCAGAATCCAGACAGAGGTTTTCCTCGGAGCCCTTCCAAAAGCCAATGGAGATGTTATTCAAGCCAATTTTTTTCCACAGGGTTTCAGCAATGGTGAAATCTAGGTTGAACTCTGTGATCCCAACTGTAGCTCTGAAACTCTTATGATTCATTCCTCTCAATTCCACATCTTATGGAACAGAGATGCAGCTTCAACTCCCCAAACTAGCTTTTAACTGCACCAATTACTTACCATTCACTGATTATGCCACTACCTTCTTGGAACTGGGAAATTAAATAACAAAAATTTGTTGCATGAGTCTCTGTAAAAGTTTAGATAGCATTTTAATGAAAATGAATTTTCAATGTATTAGGAAAGAAAAAATAATTCCAAAAGAGAACACTATGTTACATAGAAAAAAAGTTAATAAACCCAAATACAAAATGATAAATTCAGTTTCAGAATAACAATTTGGTTGTATTGTTATTTTGGGTGGATATTTCCTCAGAAAGAAATCAATCTGTATTCATGGAGACTAAGAAACTTACATTTGATGTAACTAATTTTCTTACTATCTACAAATAGTATGGACCTGAACAATCAGGTCACTGCACCTTGAACTGTGACCAACTACATGAGTCTCTTGGGGCCTTTACCTTCATACAGATAGGTTTCAGACCATGTGTACTCAGGCCTAGAACATGTGTAGATTAATAGTAAGGGCTTTCTCCCATTCTTGTGTGAGATGTGTGTTTTGGGAGGGAGTGGTCATATCAGAGGCCACCCAGGTAATGAGTGTCCTTTTTCTGGGGCAGCAAACAGAATTCTATCTGCTCTCATGCAGCTGGGGTACACACAGGTGGTAGGCTCTGCCAATCTGGGATCTTTCACAAGATTCCACCTCAGGAGAGAAAAATCTGAGGAAGCAGGTGCCTGGTACAGAGAAAGATACATGAAGCTTAAGAGGCATCAGATTGGAAGGGCTCTGAGGTCAGGCTCCCTAACATCCTTGAATAAATCCCTTTTCTCAAAATAACTAACTAGCCCAAAGTAAGCCAGCCATCATGAGGTTAGTATGCTTGGGTTGTACTTTTTAACAACAACAAAAAGCCTGTATTTATGTGCACTGCCCATAAGCAAAGGCATCGCAAACTTGCGAGACTTTCTGATCTGTTTTCTAAACCAATTGGTAGATGTGCTGACAACTTCATAATGTTAGAAGAAAGGGCAATTAAATCTTAATTGATTATCTTTATCAGACATGATGAACTCCAAACTCACAGAACTTCTAAGTTCAAGACAACAGACAACCTAGTCCCTTTGTACCAAATGAAATGCAAAAGGGTTGAGCAACTCTGACTCGCTGAGGTCTCCTATTTCCACACAAACAGGGTTCCTTACTTCACCTCCTTCAATCTTGCTCCAAACCTGTTCAACTCCTCAGACCCCTCTTGCAACACTGCACCCCTTCAACAGTCATTGACACCTGCATGCAGGTGCCAGCCCTGCAAGGACCTTAGCAGCCAGGCCATGAGGGGCATGGTATGTACTGTTAACCATACTTGCCACTAACACAGGTCCCTAGCGGGGAATGAACCTTAGAAGCCACCACTTCAGCACCTTCATTTCACATTCGACAAAGCTGCGGGCAGATTCAGAACCAAGCTGGGATTATTCACGCCAAGTCCCTGAATTCTGGAGCAGTCTCCTGCTTGGTTCTCCACCAAGTAGCTGATAAGCTATACTTTCTCCAGTTTTAATTCCTGTAAGCCTCCACAGTTGAATCACATGGATTTTTCATTCTGTCTGGCTGCTTTTTTCTAAAACCTCCCAGAGCATCCGAAATGCTGTTATCACTGAAGGGAATGCATTTCAACTACGTGCCGCCCAAGAGTGTACGATGATGTTGTTGAGGCACAACTTTTTTTTTTTTCAGGATGTGAGCACCCTGTTTTCAACAGATTAATTTACTATATTGTACTTTGTGATTTTATAACAATTTTGAGTGTTTTGTAAATGTTTCTATTCTACAAAGAAAAGCAAGGAAGTCTGGAGATAACATAGACATATGGGCATAAATATATGACTGATTCAGCAAGTACAGTAGGGTGTGGGGGACAGTGTGTAAGGCAGAAAAGCATACGTTTGCAGAGGCAGACAAACTTCCTTAATTCAAGCTCTATCACTTACCACCTACAGAAAGAATAAGAAAAAAAATCACTGCCTCATTCAGCAAGGATTTAAAAGTACCTGCCATCTGCCAGCTATTGTTCTGGACCTCAGGACAGTTAGAGGAACAATCCCGCCTTCCAGGGCTCCCATTCCTGCCAGGTAGTTTTATGTGAATCAAAGGAGGGAGGAAG
This sequence comes from Psammomys obesus, assembly GCF_907164565.1. Classification (NCBI taxonomy): domain Eukaryota; kingdom Metazoa; phylum Chordata; class Mammalia; order Rodentia; family Muridae; genus Psammomys; species Psammomys obesus. Next base: position 1,327,644 of record NW_026590405.1, read on the forward strand.
GGGTAGGTGATGAAGGTAAATAGCCAGAGGAGTGACAGAGCATGTTTATATGAATGTGTGCAAAAAGATGTGAGAGCTGGCAAGAAGCTAAGGGCAGACTGCAGTAAGAGACAGAAGGGATTGCTGGGAGCACCTAAGTTAGAACAGGTGCAGGATTTCAAGCAGGAGAATGACGTTATGTGCCTCGTATTATGGGCTCAAATTTGGTTGCTAGTCAAGAACAAACTGAGAGGACACATAGTGGAAAAAGGGAAAGTGGGCAGGCAGCCACTCAGGTAAGCCCTGAGAGCAAGTTCTCAGCAATGAAAAGGGGTGGAGGCAGTCCCACGGAACAGTGCCCTCCCAGGACTGGCATGAGGACCAGACAAGACTAACCATGCATGACACACAAGAGCTAAGGAACTGTTGTCTAAATAACATCCAGCCTCCTCGAGAAGTCACTGAGCCTCTTCGTGCATTAGTTTCATGATTGATCTGAAAAATATCATCCACGGGATCTCCTACAAGGAACCACTGTAAGGAGTAATGACCTAAGTGCAATGATCTGATCTCCCTGAGCAGCACCAGTTCCACCAATTCAAAATCTACAAAGTCTGTGACTTACAGACAACATGTGATATTTCTCTTTGCTTTCGTTTATTTGTTTTTACTTAGTTTGTTTGTTTTTTCCCTTGAATCAGGGTTTCTCTGTGTAGCCCATCCTGGAATTCCCTCTGTAGACCAGGCTGGCCTCCAACTCAGAGAGAGCTGCCTGCCTCTGTCTCCTGCCTCTGTCTCCTGAGTGCTAGGACTAAAGGCATGTGCCACCACCACCAGGCATGTGATGTATTTCAAAAACTACATAAGTAGAAACAAATGCTATATATAATATACTAGTGGGTAATCTGATGTCCACCACTGAAGATTACCAGACTCTTCTGGTCCTTAGCAGCACCATTCAGAGTTGCAAAAGCTTCTTAGTCCCTGTTCCGTTTCTCTCTTCCTTCCTCCCTTCCTCCCTCTCTCCCCCTCTCCCTCTCCTTTTCCCCCCTCCTCTCTCTTTCTTTCTTTCTTTCTCTCTCTCTCTCTCTCTCTCTCTCTCTCACACACACACACACTCATTTTTACTAACAGTGCCTGTCTCCCTCTCCAACTGAGGCCATAGAAGTTTCACTTTCCCCAACAACTCTCTAATCTATCCTGTCAAAACAGCAAATAAGAGCCATTTCAGAACAGAAGAGAGAATACTACGTAAAGAAGCCAAGAAATGCCTGATGAGAGGGCTCGGAGGGTGAAAGTACTTGCTACACCACCTTGATAACCTGAATTCAATCCACAGAACTCATAGTGAAATCAGAGAACCAATTCCCAAAAGTCATCCTCATCTCTAAGGATGTGTGGCATTCAGATGTGTGCGCATGCACACACACAAATATTAGTCATAAAAATAAACAAAATAAAATAATTTTAAAACAGAGAGAGAGGGAGTCTCCTGAGAGGCCATTAATAGTTAATGGCTTCTAGAGACAAGTTTTGTTTTTTTTTAAAGGGTGAGGCCCTAGTAAGTCAATCACACTCAGTGAATGGCCCATACGTATCAATATATGATCAGCACAAATTGGACTCAATGAATTATTTAAGTGTAGGAGATGATCGAGAAGTTAGAAGGGGTGGGGACAGATAGGTGGGAATTATCTGGGAGAAGTTAGAAGGCAGAGTTGGGGTGACTATGAGACAGGCATGGTGGTTAGTTTTATGTCAACTTGACACAAACTAGAGTCATCAGAGAGGAAGAAGACTCAATTAAGAAATGCCTCCAGAAGATCTGGATGTAGGCAAGCCTGTAGGGCACTTTCTTCATTAGTGATTGATGGGGAGGGCCCAGCCCATTGTGGGTGGGGCCATCTCTGAGCTGGTGGTCCTGGGTTCTATAAGAAAGGAAGCTGAGCAAGTCAAGGGGAGCAAGCCAGTAAACAGATGGCCTCTGCCTCAGCGCCTGCCTCCAGGTTCCTGCCCTGTTTGAGATCCCACCCTGACTTCCTTTGATGATGGATAATGATGTGGAAGTGAAAGCCAAATAAACCCTTTCCTTCCCAAGTTACTTTTGGTCATGGTGTTTCATCACAACAATAGTAATCCTAACTAGGATGTGGTACACACCTTTAATCCCAGCACTCAGGGGGCTGAGGCAGGTGTAGCTCTCTCAGTTCAAGGCTAGCCTGAACTGCATAGTGAGACACTGTCTCAAAAGCAAAGAAACAAAGACACAAAATTTCAAACAATTAATAAAAATATTTTTAAAGAGTGGAAGACCAGGAAGACTAAACAGACAGACCCAGCTGGACTACCACACAGGCTATCAAGAGTCATTTATGCCATGAACAGGCAGGCATCAGAGAGACAGTGGCTAAAAGACAGAGTTGGAGCTCCTAGAGAAGTCAGTATGTGACAGCTCATAGGAAGCTGAACAAGAACTCACCCACATGCTACAAGGCACCACAAGGTCAGGTTCTATGTGTAGCAGCCTTATAGAACTCACCTGGGATTTCTTCATAGCTTACATGTTTACGCACTTTAAATCCCTTAATAAGAAATACCCTTAATAAGAGCTGGAGAGATGGCTCAGCGGTTAAGAGCACTGACTGTTCTTCCAGAGGACTCAGGTTCAATTCCCAGCACCCACATGGCAGCTCACAAATGTTGGTAACTCCTGTTCCAGGGGATAGACATACATTCAGTCAAACACTAATGTACATAAAATAAATAACTATTTTTTTTACATTTCTTTATTTACTTATTATGTATATACTGTTCTGCCTGTATGTCAGAAGAGGACACCAGATCTTATTATAGATGGTTGTGAGCCACCATGCGATTGTTGGGAATTGAAGAAGTTCCAGAAGTCCAGACAAAAAACTGGGCCTGAAGTAGAAGCCATCTTAAGGACAGGGACCTTAGCCTAAGTGACCTACCATACTACAGACAGACAGCATCCAACTGGACTGGATCAAGGAACCCTGCTATAGTCTGGTTTAGAACAGATGCTTGCACAGTGAAATCTTGCCACCCTCTGAGAATGATGTGATAAGGGGATAGTAGGAAAAACTGAGTCTGAAGTTAGTGTTTTCTGCTTCATCTCTTCTTCCTGAAGCCACACCAAGAAAAAGTTCCTGTCTTGTGTCTTTCCCCACCTCCACAACTTTGGCCTGCACTATGTGAAAGCTGTGACCCTGCTTAAAACCTTGCAGTGCCTGCCCCACCTGTCCCCACATGCCTATCCTGCCCCACCTTCAAATTTCCAACTAGACAATGATATGGCTCCTTCCACTACGGCAACACATGTCAGCAACCTAATGGGAGCTTGGTTAAGTAAGATGAACATCAATTTAAGTATTGGAACCCTTGATGTCACCTTCCTCGGGTGCTGTGGGACATTCCAAATGCAACTTGGTGTTTCCTCAGATTGCCAGGTCTTCTCATCAGGGCTACATCTGGTAAATAAGGATGATAGCCCTCCTTCCACTGAGGACCCTTAGAGAGAAGGGAACTTTGTTTGTTTGTTTGTTTTTGTTCTTAAAGATTTATTTATTTATTACGTATACAGCATTCTGCCTGCATGTATGCCTGCAGGCCAGAAGGGGGCACCAGATCTCATTACAGATGTTTGTGAACCGCTATGCGGTTGCTGGGAATTGAACTCAGGACCTTTAGAAAAGCAGTGTGTGCTCTTAACCCCCGAGCCATCGCTCCAGCCCCAAGGGAATGTTTTAATAAAGAAAGGTTCCATTTCATACAAATCTCTCATAAAAAAGCCACAAGGAATGTCCACTTGTAAAAAAGGTTTTTTTGTTTGACTTGGTTTTGGTTTTTGTTTGTTTGTTTTTGTTTTTCTAGACAGGGTTTCTCTGTGTAACCTTGGCTGTCCTAGACTCCCTTTGTAAACCAGGAGGGCAGTGATCCACTCACAGTAATCTGCTGCCTCCACCTCCTGAGTGCTGGGACTAAAGGCATGCACTACCACACCTGGTGTGAAAACAGTATTCTAAGTCCCACACCGTTCTTCCTAATCCAGGCTAGCAAGTCTTCCAGATACTTTTGAATGAACTGAATGTAAAGCTTCCTGCCTGATGGGGCTGAACATCCTTTCTCTGTCAGCCACTGGAACCTTCTTAAGGACTTGCTTCTGTAATGTTCCTGCCATCACTACCCAAAACAAAATACACAGGAGCCTACACCATTGCCCCCAGGTTGAGTTCCATCAGTCGGCTCTCTTTAAATAAAACTTCCTTAGAAAGCCATCCACATTTAATGTCCATTCTCCTCAATGCTCCAAAACCCCACTAAAGTCACTGATGGCCTGCCTCTCCTAAATCCAAGAAAACATTTTCCAGGTCCCCTACCTAAGCATTCATGTCCTGGATTCCTGACCACTGGACCTTCCTGCTTGCCATCTTTAGTAGCATAGTCCAACATCCCCTCCCCTATGGACTCCTTGTCAAGAGTTCCTACCAGTACCTACTTCTGCTACTCTGCATCCACACTCACTGTCCAGCCTATGATATGAAACAGAAGCTATACTAAAAAAGACAACTAACTTTGCATTTGTGGCCCGACCTTTTCCAGAGCCTGACCTTGAATTTTCCTTTCTATCCCAATCTCTCATTCAGATGACTAATCATAAAAACAGTAAGCAAAGCAAACTCTCTTAAATCCTGCTAGTCAGGTACTATTCTAGGCCCTCTACATTAGCTCAGCATATCGACTCAACAACCATTTGAGATGGTTTTTTTTATTCTTTCCTTTCCCTTTTTTTATTTTTATGTATTTTTGTTGTTATTGCTGTTGCTTTTGAGACAGGATCTCACTATGTACTCCTGCCTGACCCAGAACTGGCTCCTTCATGCTGGGATTGAAGGCATGCACCACCATAGCTGGACAAGACACAAATTCTAGTCTCCCTGAACTAAAGATGAAAAACTGAAGCACAGAAAAATTAAACAGCTAAGTGGTGGCATGCTGACCCCCAGGCTAATGTGTGATATGATCACTGAGCAAGGTCTCAGTATTCATTTTCCAAATCTCAAGTCCTAATCCCTACCCTAAACATATAACCTTCCCAGGCTTCCTACACCATCCACCAATATGGCATTGCCCCAAGTTAAAAGTCAGAAGACTCAATTCTAAACAACCTGTTGTGATAATATTACTTCAGTATTCTTTTTAATGAAAGCACAAAAGCACTGTAATGGTCTATGCTCAAAGTCAGTCCTTTCATTGAGTGAAAATAAATGCTAAGTGGTAAGAAAGTGTTGCCATCCTCTAATTGGTACATCTTCTTCAGTCAGGAATAAAAAAAAACCAAACAAACAATGGTGCACCTCACAGACAAAGCATCTTACACATTGACAATCCACCTTTCCCTCTTGCTGGGGCCTCAGCCTGGTGATCAGGCTTCTATCAGGGCTTTCTCACTGGTCTCCACTGATGCTCCTGCCTGCAGCAATGGAGTGAGGGAAACGAATGTAGCATGCTACAGAGAGGATCTGTCTGTGCCACTGACTGTGTGACCTTGAGAACAAGCACCTCACAGTTCTCTGCTTTGATAGCCCCCATCTGTAACATAGGAATAACAGTAACAGACTGGAGAGATGGTTCAGCAGGTTGAGGTACTTGCACACAGGACTGACAATCTGAGAAGTTATCCTCTGACCTCTACATTGTCTACACTCCATAGACATATAAAAATAAAATAAATTAATAAAAACTGAACAGTAATAATGTTCACCTTTTGCTGTCAATTGGCTGAACTGACAAACATGAAGTATTCTGAAACAGCCTGGCACATGACAAGCTCCCAAAAACCCACAAGCCAGAAGGTAACCAGATCATGTCCTTCCCTATCATGTCTAAAACTCTCTAAAAGGAAAAGGGGGAGGGGGAAGAGCAGGCAGGCCAACCCTCCTAAGACCTCCCATCACTCTGGGATTAAATTTTAAATCCCTCACCACAGCCTCTACACTCCAGCAAGAAGCAGCCCTCCCCAACCTCTCCAACCTCATTTCCTGCCACTCTCTCTCCCTCCCTAGCCACAATGGCTCTCTGATGTTAACAACTCATGTCAAGGCCTTTACCCCAGAGTCCCCTCTGCCTGGAAGGCTGCATCAGGCTGTAACCAAACACATCACCACACTTCTTAAACACCTATTCTGTCTCCTTCCACCTACCCTTTCTTCCTTTGCCCTTCAGGATGCACAGACATTAGGAATGCTTCCCGTTTTCCCACTCCAGGTGGGGAAAACTAGCCTCATCAGGTTCATTAGAACAGAACCTGGAACACAAGTACTACTGATGAGAAAGAAACAGCATCGGTTTGAAAATCACTGATCTAGAGCCAACAGCTTCCACTCCACCATTTTTTTCAACATAAACACCAGGTACCTTCAAGCTACTTTCATTCCCTTCCTGCTTCATCTGAACTCAACCTGTCATGCCTGAAACCAAAGTCATTGGCATACAAATTCCTAGAGCACCACATTAGTATAAAAACCGGAAAGAACAGCAGGCAGTATTACCAAATTGTTTAAAAGCAAGTAACATCAACTTGATATAAACAGTCCTAATTGCAGTGGAAGGCAAGGTAAAAATATCTGCTGGCCTGGCCACTGTACCTTCTTCATCCATGCTCCAAACAAAACATATACCTTGAGAAAGACAGTCACTAATGAATAAGGAAAACATCTTGATTAATCTAGTGCAGCAATTCTCAACCTGGGGGTCAACCCTTTCACAGGGGTCAAATATTAGATATCCTGCACATCATATATTTACATTATGATTCATAACAGCAGCAAAATTACAGTTTGAAATAGCAACAAAAATAATTTTATGGTTGCGGGTCACCACAACATGAGGAACTGTATTAAAGGGTCTCAAGCATTAGGAAGGTTGAGAACCACTGATTTAGTGGATAATTTTTAAGTGAAATTGTTGTTACTGATTTGTTCTAGTTCATATACTATGAACATATTAAATACAGGTTTTTAGGCACAACTATTTACCTCACACCAAACTGTGGGCTTGGAAATTCATGTTAGAAAGTTAACACAGAAAATTGTCATGTTTTCCAATAGAACTGACCCTTTCCAAGCCGCGGGGGGGTGGGGGTGGGGGTGGCATACACCTATGATCCCAGCACTCAGGGAGGCAGAGGCAAGAGGATCGCTGTGAATTCGAGGCCAGCCTGGTCTACAAAGGGAATCCAGGACAGCCAATGCTACACAAAGAAACCCTGTCTTAAAAAATAATAATAATTGGCCCTCTCCAAGCTTTCATACTAAGCTTGACCATTTCCCTAATGATTGTGTAATTTCATTGACTACAATCGCCAAAAGTAGATAACCTCTAGCTATTTAAACAATATTCTCTGGTCCTGTGTATTTACACGGCTAATCCCAGCACTCAAGGCAATAAAATCCAGTTCTTAAACTCAACTTACTGATGAAGGAAATTTGGATTAAAAATTATGAGCAGGTCTTCTTTGTGCCCTTATATCAATAAGAATCCTGCTAAGGGATTACACTGTTAAGGGAAACGTTAAAACACTGCATTTTTAAAGTTGAGCCTGGTGGTACAGGTCCATAATTCCAGATACTTGGAAGCCTAAGACAAGAGAATTAAAAAGTCAAGGCCTACCAACATACAGAGTGAGTTCAGGCAACTTGGTGAGACTATTTCTCAAAGCTGAGATATACCTCATGCTAGCACTTGCTTAACATGTGCTCTTATTCTTGGTTCACTCCCCAGTACCAGAAAAAAAGAAACTATATTAAAATACATCTACAGCTACATAACATATTTTGACCACTGCTGAGACAATGTACAACCCATACATAGTAACATCTGGAAATAAATGAGCAGTAGGGTACAGAGACCAATGAAGATGAGCCTATTCTGTGTGCCTTTTTAAGCGTTTTATGTATGCAGGCACTGCTTGCCTTCCTGAATGTATTATATGCATACTTAAGTTTTTAAACCTACAAGCAAAAGCTTTATACTTTTGAAAGTATTCTAATTTTATCTTAAAATGTCAATACTATTAAAGTGATTAAGAAGACAAACTGCCCGTGGGCTTTTGCACTGTGCTTGTAGAGTTCAGCACTGTAATTCCAGAGGGGAAGGTCTAGCACATGACCAGTTGGAGACTGTTCATTCACTGGACAAGATGGGTTTAAAGGCTTTTTTTATTATTATTATTATTCTAAGACAGTTTAAATGCTTTACACACATAAACTTAGAAAGAAATGCATTTGCCTATGAGCCAAGATGTGTTTTGGGCATGATGTTATTTCTTGGTAGCTAATCTCCCTGAGTTGGCCTACCAGCAATGACTGAATGAACACATCATGGAAGATACACGTCATTAATTTCTCTCTTCAACAGTGTCCTTGCACAAAGGTCTCCTTTGCGCCTTCCTACTGGAGTTTCACAGCTGACGTAGAAGTAACTGAATGTGCCCAGTTTCTGAAACCCCTTGACATCTAACAGGCATGGAGAACACATTCCTTTCAAAGCCTGTGAATTCCACCTCTCCACCACTGTGAGATCAAAACACCCAGCCCAGTGTGTCTCATCCAATATTTATCAAGCCCCTGTTGTGAGGTGCCCACGCTGTGAATCTGTCCCTTGGAGGAACCTGAAGGAACCCAAGGGAGCATTAATTCTCTCGTTCCAAAAGGAGCTGTACCAATCAACCTTCTGCCTCCGTTTTCTTCTCTTTTCCCTCCAGGGAACCCTCTCAAGCAAAAAGGGTAAAGAGGCTTCATCTCCGAGAAAGGAAGAAAGAGTTGGCTTTTACAAACAGTTTTGGAAAATGCAGCTTCCTTTCAAAGGAACAAAGAGGATTAACACAGTAAACTACTGTTTGATCATCTTAATTACAGCAACTGAAGTATAGATAGATAGATAGATAGATAGATAGATAGATAGATAGATAGATAAGCAAGCAAGTTTGCTGTCAGGCCACTTTTCCTTATTCTTCCAAAATGGAACGCAATAAGCGTTTTCAAAAGAAGAAAAAGCCCTCATCAGAAGTAACAATCCAAACCTGCTAGCGAAAACATTAACCTCCACCAGGCACTCCGGAGCGGATAACCCCCTCATAAATCCCTAACGGAACACATTTCTGGTCCTCGACAGGCCGACTCCGGCGTCACTACAGTCTAGCGTCCAGAGCCCCATCTGACATCTTCCCTCCTTATAGACTCCACACAGTGAATTTTCCTGCTGCCTTATGCGAGCGCGTCAAAATTCACCTCCAGCCACTAATGTCCCAGATGGCTCCCACAGCAGAAGACGCGCCGGGCACTCGGGGCACTCGGAACTTCGTCACCCGGGCGCACGGCACCCCACGTAGACTCTGAGCCCTCGGGAGGGACGCGGACCACCAAAGAAGCCTCCCTTACCGGGGTCACGGTGTCCACTCCGTGGGAGCGCAGTGTCTCCTCTGCAGGACACGAAGTGCTCTCCACAGGGCGCAGCCTCCCTTCTGTGGGGTGTAGGGTGAGGGTCTCCCCTCCTCGGAGCACAGAGTACTCTCCGCAGGGCACAGGATTCCCTCCCGGTGACGCATTCTCACCTCTGCGGGGCACTTCGTCCCCTTCCTCCGGGCGGAGCACATGGTCCCTTCTGCAGGGCACAAAGTCCCCATCCCCTGGTGCAGCCTCCCCTACTCCCAGCACAGGGCTCCCACCCCCGGCCTTAGCCCCTTCCCCTTCTGCTGGGCACGGGTCCCCTCTTCAGGACACAGCCTCCCCTCTGCCAAGCACATGGTCCCTTCTGCAGGGCACAGGGTCCCCATCCCCGGACGCAGCTTCGGAGTGACACAGGGTGTCTCCTCTCCGAGCGCAGCCTCCTCCCTACTAGGCAGAGGTCCCTTCCCTAGAATGCAAGGTCCCCATGGCCCGGGCGCAGCTTGCCCTCTGCAGGGTACAGGGCTCCCCTCCCGGGGCGCAGCCTCCCCTCTGTTGGGCAAAGGTCCCCTCCCGGGGTACAGGATCCTCACCCGGGGCACAGGTCCCCTGCGCCCGGGCACACGGCTGTCCTCCCCGGGCGCAGTCTCCTCTCGGACGGGCACAGGTCCCCACCCCGGAGTACAGGGTCCCCTGGGCGGGCACAGCCTACTGTCCGAGAGGCGCACTCTCGGCTCGCCGCGGCGCAACGCATCCCACGCGGACAAGCCGTCCTGGGCGCAGCCTCCTCCCGCAGCGCAGCGCATCCAGGAGGACCGCGGCCCGCCCTCAGCGCGCCGCCCGGGATGCGCCAGCAACCCCGCAGCCCGCCGCGGGCCCGGGCCGGGGTCTACGGGGTCCGGGGTCGGTGGTCGGCTCCACGGCCGCCGGCGCTGCGCGGCCTCAGCCACCTGCCCCGCGCTTACATAAACGCGGCCGCCCGCGTCCCCGCCGCCTTACCTCGGGTCACGCTGCGCCCGCGGGCCGCCGGCGTCGGGGGGTGGGCGCTGCGGCGGGCTCGGCTGGCCCCCCGCGGCCCCGGCCAGGAGCCCCTCGCCGCCGCCGCTTCAGCCTCGGCTACCTCAGCCTCAGCTGCTGCCTCAGCCTCTGCCTCAGCCTCGGCGCCGGCGGCTCCGCCCCCTCTGCTCGCCCCGCCCCGGCCGCCGCAGCCGCGCGCGCGCGCGCATGCAGGGGCGGAGCCAGAGCCCGACGCCGACGCGCGCGCGCCCGCGCCCCCTGGCCCGAGCCGGTGTCCCGGCTCGCCCGCGGCGGGAACGGCGAGGACTAGTGGTTAGAACCGAGACGGGTCCTGTGTCGCTAAGGAGACTCGAAGGGGAAGCGAGCCTCGGACACGCACTGACAAGATCGGCGGAGGCGGGATTCTCGAACTCGCACTGAGGAGACCCGAGCGGGCGGGAGCCTCGGATGGGAACCGAGGGGACTGGTGGGGGCCAAGGACCCTGGAGATCCTGTGGAAGCTGGAAGTGGGCAGGAGCCTCGGAGAGGAGCCACTGAAGTGCGACTGTGACTGCCCGCCTGAGGACCCACTGGACTCTGTGCGTGGTACCGCGGGAGTCATCCCTGGCCCTTCCTCTAGTTTTCAGAGATGTCCCTGGTCACACCCACCTCAGTAGACGTTGAAAATAGGTAGGGAGAGAACCAGGGACGTGACTTTTTGTGAAGCAGTGTGTCCAGGGTTGGTCACTAGAAATGGTAGTCTGTTTTCTTAACCTAGACGCCAGGGTCAAGTTAAGGCTCCCCCACCTCTTAGGCGTACCGGACATCTCGTTTACTTGTTGTGTTTCCTCATTTGTTTAAAAATAAAAAGGCCTAGTAAAAGATGGACGCACGTAAGTACTGTGTCGAGCGCCCAGGGTGTGGTCCGCACTTTGGCCTCCCAGCTGACAATCTCACCCTGGGGTGCTATGCCAGAAGGGGGCCCGAAGAGGTCCACAATCTGAAGCGTAAACTGACCTGGGGAGTAGCGTCGCAGCGGGTCAACGTCTCGGCTCCCATCACCTGGCATAACAGAAAAACCTGTCCCTTGGACCAGCCCTCCAGTGACTTCTTCAGTCTTTTCTAAAAATCTGGGCAGGGTCGGCAGGTGTGCTTGTTGGCAAGTAAGCTGAAATCATCACTCTTGGAATGCCTACTGGGACTTCAACCTTAACTCTGCTTCATGGGTGATCTCACTCCCCTATGTGAGGAGGCCATGAGGCCATGTGTTACCCTCTGCTTGTAAGCTTCTCATAATGGCTGTGGTCTGCCCACAAGAGAGCAAGTTCCAGCGTACTACACACATCACCTGTTTTCCAGTGACTCACTGACCAAATTGAAAATGCTGGCCTGACACAGTAAATTTTTAAGAGATAGAGAGGTGGGCAAAGGAAGTATATTCCTCAGAGGCTACCACTTTGATAGACCTTCAGTTCACTATGGACTGTTAGAGTGTAAACAAAGCTATGCCAGTCTCGTTCAGGACTAGCTAGGGTGGGCTCCCTTGTCTGCTGTGTACATCTGCCGGAAAACTAATGACACATAAAGTGAGGAAAACATGACACATAAACAGAGGCAAGAAAATGACATTCTGGTGGCCCCTCAGGTGTCTGGTGGTATCATGTGAATGGGCGGGTCGATGGATTTGGATTAGGAAGCCATCTTCAGTTTCATAGTCTAGCTGTAGAACAGGTCAGGATGCCAAACAAAAGCATAACTGGGAGACAGTCCAGTGTAAAGAGCATGTATGTAGGGCCTGAACTGTGCAAACCCACTATGCCAGATAGCTGTGGGATTGGACACATCATTCACCATCCAGTCTATGGGAGAGATGTGTACCCACCTGATAACCTGGTCTGTCAATGATGACCAGAAAGGCATGATGGGGAAGTCTTAAGAATAATGACTGCAAAGCTGAATTATGGGACCCCAGAAATATAGTCTATTGAAAGAAATAGGAGGCCTGTGGGATTTGAGCTGCTCCTTTAAGCATGAGTGAAGATGGTGATGAGGGTGCCCAAAATGGAGGAAAGATGCTTTTCATCCCAGGAATTAGGTGTACTGCTGGCAGCGTTCCTGTGAAGTTAGCCTGATTGGCCCCCTTGGATCTTACACCCATCTTCAACTACCAGGTGGAATATATTGAGGGATTAAGCTACAGGGGATAGACACAGATCTGCAGCCTGCTTTTGTCCACAACCTAAGAAATGATTTTACAATTAGCATTGTAACGGGGAGGTGAAAATATGCAACAGGCTTATGTGGTCTACAAGGCTTAAAATAGTCACCATCTGGCTTGTTGGATTAAAAAATGAGCCAAGTAGGATCTACCTTTTGGAGCTTGGGAGTTAGATCAGCCACCGTCAAAGTGTGTGGGCTTCTAGGAGAGAAAACAAGTAAAAGGCAGCACCAGGAATAATGGCGATGGGTACCAAGTACTAAAACAGGATCCCAGGTTAGATGCAGAGAGCTTAGGTCAGATGGAACTACAAAGAGTCATTTTGGGAAATAGATGTCAGGAAGCCTAAGAGGGACGGATTGACTGCCGCAGCCTGAGGGGGAGAAGGATCAGAACTTAAAATAAAAGGACTGCCAGCTGGTGCTGGGGGAGATGGCTGTGTGTGTCTCAGCCGGGGGAAGATAGAGGTCCTTTTGGCTCTGTTGGGTGTGCAAGTCTGTCAGATGCTCAAATAACAGTATCAGGAAGGCAGGTAGCAATACAAGGGAACAGAATCAGAATGAGGACATCCATTTAAGACCCAAGAAGGTAGAAGAGGTCACCAAGCCTAAGGAAAGTGAAGAGAGGAGAAAAGAGAAGCTAGAACAAAGAAGGACCCCAGAGACGGGAGCCAGTAGAAGAAAAGATAAAAACCCATTGGATTTAAAAACAGGAGGTTTTAGTGACCTTGAAGATTCAGCAGTGTATTGGGAACACTGTTAACTACAAAGAGAAAAACTTCTAATTCCATGCCCCATTTTCTGAAGTTTTATTTTTGTGGCGCTGGAGATCAAACCCATGGAACTTTCTATCACTGAATCAGACTCTGGCTTCAAAACCTAAGAAGAATGACAAAGTATAGACTTAACTTCCCTAATAAAATCCAAAATTATTACAGAACCAGAGCAAAGCCCTCAGCAAGCCAAGCTCCAGTCCCAGAGAAAGTATCGTCATGTTCAAATTACATTTTTTTCTAAAAAACATTGATTTTGTGTTAGCATTTTTACATTTACTAATCACATCAAAACATGGGGCAGGATTATATCATCTCAGGAGCTGCAGAAAAAGATTCGGAGAAGCTGACTTTGGTGGATTACTTAGGCCTGTAATCCTAGCATAAAGTTGGCTGAGGCAGGAGGATCATTGCAAAGCTGAGGATAGCTTGGGCTACAAAATGAAACCGTACCCGAAGAAAAAAGGGTGGTGGGGTAAAAGATTTCCAATAAAATCCAAGATCATTTCTGTTTGGTTTTGGTTTTCGAGACAGGATTTCTCTGTGTAACCTTGGCTGTCCTGAACTCACTTTGTAGACCAGGCTGGTCCCAAACTCAGCGATCTGCCTGCCTCTGCCTCCCAGAGCGCCGGAACTATGGGTGTGCACTACTCACAGGCTTGGAGAACTGCTCTTAGAAAGGTAGGGATAGAGCTTCCTTAGTCTAAGGAAGTCTATATTAAGATTCCACTAAAGCAATAGTTCTCAACCTATGGGTTGCAACCTCAAACAACCCTTTCAAAGGGATTACCTAAGTCCATCAGAAAACACAGATTTTACATTACATAATCCATTATGTAGTTATTCATAACAGTAGCAAATTACAGTTATGAAGTAGCAATGAAAATCAATTTACAGTTAGGGGTCACTACAACATGACCTGTGTGAAAGGGTCACAGCATTAGGAAGGTTGAGAACCACTACTGTAATAGAACAAACCAATAGAGTATATATTAGTGCCTAAACTAGTAGAAGAGTGTATGTTACTGTCTGGGTCTGCTTTCTGTTGCTCTGATAAACACCATGACTAAGCAACTTAGAAGAAAGGGTTTATTTCAGCTTATACTTCCAGGTACACACACTGTCACTAAGGGAACTCAGAGCAGGAGCTGAGGCAGAAACCATGGTGGAATGCTGCTTACTGGTGTGCTCCCTGTGTCTGTACAGCTTCCATTTTTATACAGCCCAGGACCCCCTGCCTAGGTACCTCTGAATGCCCCACAGACATGCTCACAGGTCAATGGGATTGTGACAATTCTTCTACTGAGAGTCCCTCTCTCCAACTAATTCTAGTTTATGTTAAGTTGGGCAAAAACAAAAACAAACAAACAAAAAAAAAACCCAATATGGTTACAAAGGCAATTCATTAGAGGTAGTTCAACAGTGACTGGTTGCACACTGGCAAAGCTGAGAACCTGCTAGATGCTTATTCCATGTGGCAGAGGTTTCAGGTTGGCACTGAAGGCCTGAAAGATTCCTGGAGAGCCACTGGTCTGAGGCCCACAATTGGAAGGGAGTAGAAGCTGGGTTCCGCTAAAAGCAAAGGATAGTAACACCAACACCTCAAGGAGCAAAGGTAGTCAGGCAAAAAGCCGTAGCTTTTCCCTCTGACCTATCTGGGCTGCCTCAAGAAGGTGTCCACACTTGAGAAAGATCTTCCCCCCTCAAATCCTTCCCAGAAATGCCCTTACAAACCCACTCAGAGGCTTATGTCTGTTGATTCCAGTCCAAGCTGACAATCAAAAAAATGAGCTGTTAATGAAAACACCTGAAACAAACTCAGAGTGCCAAAGAATATTCTCTGAATTAGACACAAGACAGGAATGTTTTTCTTCCCACCACTGTCTGCAACCACCAGAGTCTGGTCAACCCAGCAAGACAGACATGGATTGAAATGGGTAAAGGTTTTCATCCGCAAGTGAATTAGTAAGACAAGATTGCAGAGTTTAAAGTTGGCAAGCACCACCCAAAAATTATTTTCTCTGAATCAGCAGCAAATATGTAACTTAAGGATTTAACTTTAGGGGGCTGGAGAGATGGCTCGGTAGTGAAGGGCACCTGTTGCTCTTGCAGAGGACCCGGGTTTGAGTCCCTGAACCCACATGGTGGACCACAAGCCTCTGGAACTCCAGTTCCAGGGAATCTGCCCTCTTCGGACCTTCACAGGCACCAAACAAGCACGTGATGAACATAACACATATCCAGGCAGAACATGCCTAAAATTAGTAAATCTAATTTTTAAAGCTTAATTTACTTATGTGTCTGTCTCTGTGTGTATATGCACATAAGAATGCACCTGTAGCAGGAAGTTGTGAGTCACCCAGGTGGATGCTGGGAACTAAACTCCAGCCCTCTGCAAGAGAAGCAATTGCTTTTATCCACTAAGCCATCTTTCCAGCCCACCAGATGTATATTCCAACATACAGATAATCTAGAAAAAAACATCGCTTTATAGTAACTACAAAAGTATGAATTAAGAATATATTTCTTTGAAAAGAAAGAGCATTTTTAAAAATCAGTGAAAGAGCAACTAAATTGTGTTAGCACACATTGTGTTAATGGCTAAGAAGATGTCAGTATGTCACTGGCATCCTTCTAAATATTCTACCGTGGGTTCCGTGCAGTTTGCCTGGTTCTAAGATGTGTAATGGGAGGCTGAGGCTTTAGAATGGCCAAGGCACTGCTAGAGAAGAAAATAAGGCCAAGGATTTGTACTTCCACTAACAAAGCATACAACTCAGTTACTGTAAGAGCCTTTGGAAATGAGCATAGTGACCAATAAAAATAGGCACGCACATACACTGATAAATGACAAGGTGTTAGAGGCCAGTGGTGAAGGGGATGACCAATAGGTGATGCTAGGACATTTGTCACCTTGTGGGAAAGTGGGATTAGAAACAAACTTTATACTATTCGTAAGAGTCAGTTCCAGGTGAGGTCTAATTTTCCATTTCTCTATTTCTGGTAAGGTTGGACATCTTTACATGTTTTCCTTTTGTAAAGTGTCTATGTTTATCTTTTATCCATTTTTGTTAAACTGCTTTATATTTGTAGGTGGGTTTTTTGTTTTTGTTTCGTTTTTTTACATTCCTGCCTGAGTAAAACACTGCTCTGCAAAACAAAGGATTGCCGCTACAAGGGACCCGCGTTGCCAAACAGTAAAACTGACCCAATAGCTACCACAGATTCTTTGTGGGGTAAATTGAGCAAAGCAGTGGTTTAAAGCAAGGAAAGGCAGCTGGGCACAGTGGTGCACGTCTGTAATCCCAGCACCTGGGGAGGTAGAGGCAGGCAGATCGCTGTGAGTTCAAACCCAGCCTGGTCTACAAGGGGTGTCCAGGACAGCCAAAACAACACAGAGAAACCCTGTCTCACACTTACTTCTCAGACAACCATAGGGCTGAGCATGTTGATGCCCAGACTATCCATGTGTGCCCACTATTTGGTGAGGAGATATGAGACTGTTGTTATTGTTTCTTTCTTTTCTTTTCTTCATTCTTTGTCTGGACACAGCCTCTTGCCGGTTGCATGCGTTATAAATATCCTCTCTCTGTCTTCTGTCTGTCTCTCTCTGTCTCTCTCTCTCTCTAGATTCCTTTTTCATAATCTTAGTGGCCTCTGATAAATAGGCGTTCTCAATTTCAATGTGATTCACTTTATCTGTGTTATTCCTTATGGTTAGCGTCTTTTGTGTCTCGTCTAGGAATTTAGCTACTTGTGTGGTCATGAAGTTGTGCTACTCCTAGCTTCTAGATGTGTCCTGACCATATTCAGCCTTACAGCGATAATCCACCTGCAACTTTTTCTCTGCACTATGTGAGGCAGAAGTTCGGGTACAACCTGCTTCTCTTCAGCATCCAGTTCACCCATCACTTATTGCATTGGTACCTTCATAGTAATCAAGCACCTGTATGTGGTGACTGCATTCCCCTAACCACCAAGACTACTTTCTCAGGGTCACCTGTCTGTCCTTGCACTAATACTTCTTCTAAACACTGAAGCTTATACTAAATGTTTTGACTACAGGGTCTTCATGCTGGTCTATATTTTTAAAACATTTTCTTGGCTGTTTGGCTATTGTTGGTATTTTATATTTCCCTAGGACTTTTCCTGTTTTGAGATGGAGCCTAACTATGTATTCCTGGTTGACCTGGAAGCTGCTCTAGACTGGGCTGGCCCCAGTGTTGGGATCACATTTCTACCACTGTGCCCAGCCCCACAGTTTTTGTTTTGTTTTGTTTCGTTTTGTTTTGTTTTGTTTTGTTTTGTTTCGTTTCGTTTTGTTTTTAATGATCTCATCAGGTTCTTCAAAAGGCTTGCTAGAATTTTTGTTAGAATTACACTGACATCACCAGGCCTGATGGGCAAGCCTGTAATTCCAGATGCTTAGGAGTCTGAGGCAGGAGGACTGCATTCAAGGCCTGCCTAAGATAGTTTAAAGCCAGCATGGACAACTTAGACCTGTATCAAAATTTTAAAATCAGAGGCCAGAGGAGATGACTCCACGGTTAAGAGCACCGGCTGCTCTTGCAGAGGAGTCAGGTTCCATTCCCAGAATCTACATGGAGGCGCGCACCTACCTGTAACTCCATTTTCAAGGTTTCTGATACCCTCTTCTTACAGACACGTACCAAGCATGCATGGAGTACGCATATACATGCAGGTAAAACACTCCTACACGTAAACATATCTTTTTAAAATGTTTTAAATATTGTGGAGGTTGGAATGATGGCTCAGCCTTGAAGAGCACTAGCTGCTCTTGCAGAGGACCATCCACATGGTGGCTCACAAGCCTCTACTGTCTCAGAAGCTCTGACATCAAACCCAGGGCATGCGTGAGGCTCTACGGTCAACCGCTAGTGTTGCCAAAAAAAAAAAAAAAAAAAAAAATCACTAAGGTATATGTCAGTTTTTTAAGAATAAATATTCTCACACTGTTAAAGGCACCATTTCATGTTTATCTTTTTTTTTTTTTTTTTTTTTCTGAGACAGGGTTTCTCTATGTAGCTCTGGCTGTCCTGGAACTCACTCTGTAGACCAGGCTGATCTTGAACTCCCAGAGATCTGCCTGCCTCTGCCTCCTGAGTGCTGGGATTAAAGGCTCGTTTATCTCTAAATTCATTTAAATATTCTTCAGTTGCTTTCATAAATTTCTGTGGAGATATTATACATATGTAGGAAATAAAAGATAAGCCAGGAGCACTCAGAAGGCAGAGATAGGAGGATGTCTGTGAGGTCAGCCTGGTCTACAATGTGAGTTCTAGAACAGCCAGGGCAGTTACACAGAGAAACCCTATCTCCAAAAAAAAGGAAGAAAAGACAATGATCCATTTTCAAAAGTTTCTTGAGTCTGTTTAGGTCCAACTAATAAAGTTCAAATGTTAGAAGAGCAACCTTTCATTGCAGGAATAAGCCAACTTGGAACTACCCTTGGAAATAACCCAGAATTCCAGTCAGGAACCTCTCTGCTTAACTACCCCATTCCTCACACCCCAAAGTCTGGCTTCATGGGCTACTATGGAGGCACAAAAGTGATGAAGAAGCCTTGGAGCCACAACTGGACCCACCGTGGTCTGGCTGCCAAGCACTGCCTGCCCATCCGCTGTATCCTGATGCTGCTATGTCTGGGCCTCGGAGACAAGGCAGTCAAGCCCCATTTTCTATGAAGTCATTGCAGGTGGCTCTGGCTGTAATGAAAACAGGTCACCCACTGGACATGAGTCCTTCCTTGGGTTTCAGATTTCTCATCAGAGAAGTTGCAATGGTGTCAAAGAAAAATGATCTATTTTAAACAGAGCACATAAAAATAAAACCTAAACATATAAACCAGACCTCTAAATGAAAGTCCTTCTTTCTCCCTAAACTGGGTCCCAGAGGCCCTTCTTACCTGCAATGGGATGTGGCAGTCAGTGTTTCAAAGACTTGGATCTAAGGGGGGAAATGTCCCCACCTGTCCCAAGCTGAGTACCACGGGGGCATGCAATAGTTACTAACCAGAACTTTATGCAGGGGAGGGTCCCACTTGAGCTGCCATCACATCCCAGGTGGGAGTGAGGGAGAGGCCCCAGTTATCCCCATGGTAAAGAAGAGGACAGCCCGGCCTGCCTGGGAGAGCATTTGGAGAGCCACCGAGTGTGCAGGCCCAGGATCAGGGCCAGCTTGTCTCCGGCTCGCTGATTCCAGGGCCACATTCCAGAGAGATGAGAGCATTTACAGTCTGTGCATATCTGTTTGAGTCCCGTACATACATACATCAGCCCACCTATTTTTTGCTTTCAAGAATTCCACTTCTATTTTTGGTGGAATATAAAATCTTTGACTATTTCCCAAAATGGAAAAACAGATTTCCTTCCTTGACTGTCTGGTAATATCTTCGTTGCATTTGGTCTGTGCTGACAGGGAGCTCTGTAAACCCCTCCCTAGCTCCCAAGTGGCAGCTGCCTGGGTACACCACACAGATGGCTTTCTCAAGCCCTACTTGCCAGTATCCTATAGGTGGATTCCAATAAGGGGATCAGGTGTGCCTACCCACTCCTCTAAGCTCTTCAAGGCTGCCCCTCCATGAGGGTCCAGGCTTCCAGTCCCAGCACCTACCAAGTGCTGGGTGGGTAGGTGTGTATAGAAAGAGAAGGAGGAAGAGGAAGATGAAAAGGGAGAAAGGGATAAGGGAGGAAGATGTACCACCTTTCTTGTGCGGACTGCAGGATGTGAGGGTATTTGGACTAGCTGGGAGAAGAGTTCTTGTAATGAAGTTAATAATCAGAACTTCAGCAAGATTCACCTGTGTGGAAGGCAGAGACACCCCAGTTCAGACACCATCCCCTTAGGGCTGGAAATGAGGGGGAGCCAGGAATATGTGGCTTAAATCCCTGCCGTGCTGCTAAGTGAGAAAGTCCCCAGCAGCATGGCTATCTCATGTCCTATGAGACAAGAGGCTGTGAGATCAAGGAGGAGCCCTGTTCCTAGAGAGCACCAGAGCTCAGAGCTGTAGCCATTCTCTTGCCTCAGCCGGCTTCTCCACCCAGTCTTGTTTCCCAGCAATAGCCAGCCCTGTCCAGCCCCTGCCACACCCTGTTCTCACGAATCACTAATTCATATTAACATGCAGTTTACATACAGCTAAACACAGGGGTCTAAAGTCAGTTGGGTAGCTCCTCACAAATACGAACTGAAATCGGAACCCCAGCCTAGCGCTGAGCAGCTGTTACCCTAGAAAACTCCATTCAAGTCAGGCCTCCAGCCAAGGGAAGCCATCCTTCAGATTTCTCACGGCCATCAGTCTATTCCTGGGCTCCCCATTCTGTCCCATTGATCTGTTTCTCTTCATGGTAACACCACACTGCCTTGAACCCTATATCCTCACACAAATGAAACTGCTAAATCTTCTGGGCCTGTCAAGGT
This sequence comes from Psammomys obesus, assembly GCF_907164565.1. Lineage (NCBI taxonomy): Eukaryota > Metazoa > Chordata > Mammalia > Rodentia > Muridae > Psammomys > Psammomys obesus. The sequence continues at coordinate 1,348,516 of NW_026590405.1, forward strand.
TGCCCCAAGACGTTCCCATTCCATTAGCTCTTATTCCGCTGGACAATGTACTGCTAGGATTTTGACTAGCACAACTGGACCTGTAGCCTTTTCAGGAAGACAGGACTTGGCATTACTGAGTCTTCCACACCATGATCTTGGTGTATTTTTGATTCATGGTTATAATGTGTATAATGTATATGGGGCAGGGTTAATGAAGATGCCCTCTATTCTCACCCCACCCTTACTTTCCTAAGAGATTTTTTTTTTCTTACAAATACAGACTGAATTTTATAGCTTGTTTTCTTCTGCCTTCAGAATGATGTCAGGGTATTTCTGCTTTGTTCTGTTAGAAATACTGAATCAAGTTCACTGAAGTTCAACTGTTAAACCAACCTTGCATTTCAGGAATAAGCCCACTTGGAACAAGCCCCGGAGACAGGCCAGGATTCCAGTCAGGATCCTTCTCCGCTTGGCTGCCCACCTAGAGCCTCACTTCCTGGGCTACTGTGGAGAAGCACAAGCGGGGGAAATAAGCGGACAAATGACTTACAGATAGAATTGGGCTCTCTCAGTTCCCAGAGCCTGGAGGTCTGAGGTCACATGGTATCTAGTGGCAGCCCATTTTCTGGTTCACAGACAGATCTCCTGATGTGCACTTACTGTAACAGAAGGGAGCTCTCTCTGTGGCTCTCTGTGGTCCCTTCTACAGAGACAGGAACCCCAGTTGTGACGGCTCCATCCTCAAGTTCAAATCTCCTTCCCAGACACCATTCTCCTAATTCTACCACCTTGGGGATCAAGACTGGAGCATATGAACGTTGGAGGAACATGGACATAAACACCCCTACGGTCACCAATTACTTAGATTGCCTTTATTTACTTTTATTTATTTATTGGCTAGGTTTTGCCATTTTCAGGATGCGGTCCAGTACCAACTCAGTGTGACACAGAAGGGCAGTTTGATGGTTTCCTTCAGCTTCACAGAAGAAAAGCAGTGTTGAGAAGCTAAAGGCCACTCACTGGACCTCACACACGTGAGTATTGGCCATGATTCTGTGAGAGCCTGAGAGACAGCCAGGGAGCCACGACAAAGGCCGCAGAGGATACAAACCTTTGATGTGCTGCACATCTTTTAGTTAAATTTAGAGTGAGTATCTTATGCATTTGTTGGTAATGTAAATGATACCTTTAAAATTTATTTCTAGTTGTGTCTTGCTAGCAGACAGAAAAGCAACGGATTTTGTATATTGAGCTTATCCTTTTTTTTTTTTTCTCTCTCTCTCTCTTTTACCTTCTGTTGCTGTTTTTGAGTCTCATAAAACCCATACTGTTCTCAGATTCTCTCTGTGGCTGATGATGATCTTGAACCTCTGACCTTCTAGCCCCCATCTCCATCCAAATGCTGGGATGGCAAGCCTTTGCCACCATACCCAACTTGACCTTCTATATTTCAGCTTTGTTATGTTTCCTCACTTTTCTGGTCCTGGAAAAACCATAGCACGCTTTTTCATAATTATTTAGGATTTTTCTGTGTTAGCATCCACAGTCATATTGTCTGTGAGTTAAAATAGACTCGCTTTTTCTTAGGCATCAGTGTGATTGCTTGTTTATTCTCTTGCCTTGTTGCCCTGGCTATGACCTATGCTACAAGGTCACAGAGCCAATGAAAGTGAATGGGAGTGCGGCAGAAGAAGATAGGCTCAGACATTCTAGAAAGTCACACAAGCCATGGCGGTTCAAGACTTGGGCCCCAGAGCTGTAGAAGGGGCCTCCTTCCCACAGTGCACTAGCAAAATGTTCTGTTCCAAAACTTTGCACAGCAGCTAATTGAAGAATGCCTTTTTCACGATGTTACATCTCATTCTATTTTCAACATCTCTTTTGTCTCTCTCTCTCTCTGGTTTTTTTGTTTGTTTGGTTTGATTTTGGTTTTTCGAGAGCGAGTTTCTCTGTGTAACCTTGGCTGTCCTGGACTGGCTTTGTAAGACCAGGCTGACCTCAAACTCACAGAGATCTACCTGCCTCTCTCCCCTACTGCTGGGATTACAGGCGTGTGCCACTGCTCCTGGCTCATTTGTCTCTTTTTGGTTTTGCCTTTTCTTTACATTTCCCCTTTGCTCTTTGTCCTAGATTTCTATGAGTTTCTCACTTGTCGAACATGTTATAAATATTTTCTCCTCCTGATGTTCTAGTTGTTTTTGATGTTACCCATGGTTTTCTTTCTCCTTTTTTCTTTTAAGACAGGGTCTTTCTACATAGCCCTGGCTCTCTTGAAACTCACTATGTAGACCAGGCTAGCCTTAAACTCTCACAGAGCTCAGCCTGCCTCTGCCTCCCCTCGCCCCCCAGTGCTGGTCTTAAAGGCCTGGCTACTTATGTATGGTTTTCTTAGCTGTTGGAAAGGTTTTGCCCTCATGCTTATAGACCTTTCTTTTCTTTGAGCCACAGTGAGAGCACTGTTCCCTGTTTCCAGGTAAGGTAGCCACTTTCTCCCAGTGCTGATGTGAGTCCATGTCTCATTTTAGATTTCAGGTCTGAGGGGAGGAGATCATTCCCATCTCCTCTTCACCGATGCCCAAAGTACACCCCTAAGCACTCAAAGACCAGAGTTCCCCCATAACTGTGCAATGTCCCCTTGAGGTCCCAGTGTCCCCTCCTGTTCTGGCCCAGGGCCAAGGTCATCTCTGGAAGAACTGCTGGGGCTGCTGCCCCCCCATCCTTTACCCTCCCCCACTCCTTATCCCCTCCTCCCACGGAAGCCTTTGTCACGGTTTCCTGGCTGTCTCTGAGAGTAATCTCCACGAGTCTTGGCAAAGATTCACGTGTGTGATGCTCAGTGGCCTTTTAGCTTCTCCCAGTTGCTTTTCTTCTATGGAACTGAAAGAGACCTTTAGCCCTGTCCCTCTGTCTCCCTCTGGTAGCTTGGTACTGGGCCACACCCAGCTCACCCTTGTGAATGGGTAAAATTCCTAGGCAAGACCAGGAGTGATGTTTTACCTCGTCGCTGCTTTGTTTTGTAGCCTGTGGTATTGTTTGCAAGCACAATGAGCATACTTTCTTCCTGTGTGGAACAGCCAAGTCACTTCCAAAGCAGGGATTTTTAAAAGCAGGAGCCACCTCTCCCGTGGCTTGCAGGGAGGCGGTGAGGGGCAGGCTTCAGTCTGCAAATTACAGCTTGGTGCCTTAATATGCCCTAAAAATACCTCCCATTTGCATCTCCTGCCAGCCACTGTTTAAGAGACATTTTTTTTAACTTAAGGATTCCTGGGGCAGCAATGGGCACTGCACCATCGCTGAGGGCTTCTTCCCCAGTTTCCTCTCATTCTGCTCCAACTCCAAGCCACCTTCCAGGAAGAGAGGAAACCGGAAGTTGCAGGAAGCGAGATTAACGCTGACAAATGGAGCATTCCCTGCCCTACATGTCAGCTCTTGGTTCTTGTCTTCCTTTTTATAATAAAGAAAGGGTTTCATGATTGTTTTTTTTTTTTTCTGCTCTCCCCCCCCCCCCCAACCACCACCTCATGGCTTATTTGAGATTCTGGTTATTTAAGGAGCCAGAGATGGAAGCCAGATGACTCAGCCCCACAATGGGGAGGGATTTCCTTAAAAGACCTCTCAGTTTGTGGGAGCGTTGGACCAGCATGACTGTTCACAACTTGCTCCTCACGCCCGGAGCTGCCGCTCAGACACCAGACCACGTGGTAAAGAGCTTGGGTCTAAAAATACTGCGCTTGCCCATCAGAGCGGCTTCTGTTCACCAGAACGGACAGAAGCCACAGCTTGCCTTCATCTGCTGGAGGGAGCCTAGGGCTCTCTGAGCATCTGGGTGCAGTGGCCGCTACACCTGGCTGCACAGCCTCTGGACACACACCGCTGCTCATGACGCTGTCCAGGTCTGGTCCTGCAGCTTGTCACTTGCAGCCAGACGACCCCACTGTCTTATGTTTCTGGCATAGTTGTCAGATAGGTTCTTCAGTCCTTTGGGACCTGTGGACCCTGCAGACAGACTGAGCTTTCTAGCCTCTTATGTCCCTGGTCTGGACAAAGACTCTGGACACTCTGGGTGATCACCTTCTGCATCCAGGGAAGACATTCTTAAGGGCAGGCCTGAGAGTGGGGCCTGTGGATGCCAGGATCAGAGAGGAAATCCCCCTGCGCAACCTTCACCGTCACTAGGCTGATGTCATTACAGATCTGTCCCCACACACACACACACCATGCTCCCCTCAGGCTGGCCGGTTATAGGCTGGCCAGTTACGCACAGATGGACAGATGGACTCCAGGACATAATGTCCAAGCAACCCTTCTTTCTGATTCGAGGCCTGTACTAGTGCACAGGAGAAGCCACTGGACATGATGTTCAGGGTCTAGAGAGCCTTGTGGCTTGTGGCCTCCTTGCCAGCGCAGCCTTTGCCTCCAGGAAGAGAGCCCAACCCAGATAAATGACTGCAGCCAGTCACTTCACCTGAGTTTTCAGACTCTCCCCAGACTCTCAGCCGCTGACACTCCAAGGCCCCAGGGTCGGAGGCCATGTAGCTGGGCACAGCATCCTTAGGCCACGTCTGCATCCCTCACAGCGGTACAGAGCCCCTGTGTTCCAGGAAGAACCTAAGGCTGGCCTGTCCTTGCGCTCCCTCCCCGCACGGCAGCCTGCAAACCAGCTGGGAGTCGCTTGCCCGTCCCCATCTCTCAGCAATGGTGTCTTCATCGTCTGATGCCAGGTCTCAAAAAACAGTCATTATGTATTTTATTTCTTATCATTTCAAAAGGCATAAGAATGAGCCTCGCTACTCCATCAGGCTTGTCAGTGAAGCCTCTTGCTCGGGTCATCTCATTTCCATGTTCTCTATCACAGAGTGATCTCCTCGGGCCCCCAAGTCTCTGAAGACAGAGGACACAGGTTACCTAGTTTCCTCTGGGAGTGAGAAACCGTCCTCTGACTTCTCTAATGCAGGGCATGGCCTTGATGCACTCAACATAGATTCACCAGATTCCTGGACTGTGGCTTGCCTGGCTCTGCACTGACCCTCAGGAAGAAGCTTCATACCCTGATGTCTTAGCTTCCAGCTAAGGTGCAGCCCAGCCCAATGTTGCATCAAAGCACCCTAAAGACAGAAGAAAGAGATGGACGCTCTTTCCAAGGCACGGGCACCTGAATGTTTGTTCGTTTGTGGAGTGAATGAATGAATTGACTGATCAGTCCCCAGGCCAGGCCTATTCCTACACAATTTCAATCTCTTTCCTGCAGAATTCAGTGCTGTGACCCTGGACACAACAAAGTCTTGCAGGGCTCTACCCCAGTTCCCCTCCCTCATGCCAACCTGGCATGCTTGCTTACCCAGATCCCGGCTTGGCTCCCTGACCCTGTCAGAGACCAGCCCAGGCACACCTTATATCCCCTCCCCACTGACTAACCTACACTGCAGAGCTGCTGCCTTGGCTATTTTCAGTGAGAGGCAGGTAGAATGTCATCACCTGAGACAAGCTGCCCCGAGATTACCTCATCCCTGCGGCTGATGGCTGATCCACTTTAGTATCTGCCTAGAAATGAACTCAAGGGAACACATGGTCTGCCTCTGGCCCCAGAAGACCAAAAGAGAAAGGTCTCAGCAACAAGTGTCTACCCAGGCCATCCTCTGCATTCCCCAAGAAGCTGTGTGAGCAGCAGCTAGTCAGTCACCGGGCAGGATTTCACCAGGAGTTCACCTCAGCTCCCCTCCCATCTTTCAAGCTCTAGGACTGCCAGTCAGGGCTCCATACATTTTGGTGAGGGCCCATCTTTTTTGCTGTTTGTTTAGTTGTAAAGATTTTTAATTTTCTGAATATATTATTGTTGGATCAAAGTTGATCAGCATAGAAGAAACAGTGACAAGCATCCCCTCCCCCAAGACACCCTCCATTCTAACCCCCTGGAGGGTTCAGAAGCACAGTGCCAAGCTGCAAGAGAGTCACCTCGCTCTCCAAAAGCAAAGATAATTACACACACCGCTCTGCACCCTGCGTTCTTTCCCAACTCATAATGCATTCATTCAACAAATGAGCACCCACGGCTGGCAAAAGACGGTGGCCCTGCCCACAGGCTGGCTGACGGGAATGAAGTGCACTCTTGCCCTTGTAGACTGTGTGAAAGCATAAGGCAGGAACCCGAGTGGAAGATGGAGGTGGACCATTCCTCTGATAAGCAGAAGTAGGGTCCCCACTGTCTTCACACCCTATCAGCGAGAACTCTTCCCTGACCCTTCAAAGCGTGGTCTCTAGCTGGAGAGTTGCTACAGCCTCGACTAGCACTTCGGGCAGGAAAGTCTCATGGTGGCCACAGTACTGTGGAGCAGGGTTAATAAGAGGCCAGACTCTGAGTATATGTCTCAGGGAGTGCAGACAAGACATTCAGTGGGCTATCAAGGAACAGGGCAGGGAGGGGAGCCTAGGGACGGGCAGGGAAGCAGCCATTCACCTTGCATTTGTAGCTTTGGAGGGTCCGGAAGCCAGCCAGATGGGGAGGCTGTGGGTAGCCAGCCGTCCTAGTGGTTGACTTCCATTGTCAATCCTGCCATCCAGGTAGCTGGTTAGACATTATCTGGGGTGTTTCAGTAGTCGGCAGACTGAGTGAAGCAGCTATCCTTCAAGGGCGTGGGGCCTGCCTAGCCAGCTGAGGCCTGAGTTCTGTAGGCCCTCCCTGAATGGGACTTTATACCCTCTCTCCTTCAAGGATGACAAACCCAGTAAAAGCTGGCTACCTGGCATCTTGTTTTGCTTGAGATGGGGGTAGGAGGGAGTTTGCCACATAGCCCAAGCTGGTCTTGAGGCAGAAATCCTCTTGCTTCAGCTTCCATATGTTGTTATTAGAAACAAAAATATCCCAATCATTTGATTTTACCAATAAAGACTCAGGAGCCAGATGCTAGGGTGAAAACCTACTAGCTCAGAGAGGCAGAGAAAGCACCCAGCTGATCTTCTTACTCAGCCGATGTCCCAGAAGGAAAAAGCCTTTCTACTCAGCTCACATCCCGCCAAAAGCCCTTTCTTCTTCTCCACGTTCTGTCTTCTCCACATTCTGAAATACCCTTCTCTCACTGTCCTTCCTTTCTGCCTAACCCCTCTCAGCTGGTTTCTTGCTCCATCTCTTGACCCAGGGTTGACTTTACTTAGCAATTGGGATAAAGGTTTGTGTTAGGGATGAGCCACTCCACAACTAGAAACAGGTTTTTAGAGTTCACAATCTCTGGGTTCATAAGGGGATCAAATATCCTGCAACATCCATATCTGTATGTGTTGTGGGAGCAGGAGGGGGAGGGGGTTGGTGCATGCACATCCAAGAAGGTGCCTGAAGAGACCAGAAGACAGCATCAGATCCTCTGGAGCTGGAGAGTTACAAACAGTTGTGTGCCTCCTGATGTGGGGGGCTAGGAACTGATCTTGGGTCCTCTAGAAGAACAGAAGGTGTTCTTATCCACTGCACCATCTTTCCATCCTGAAAGGTTTTCAAGGCATGGCTGCCTCAGCCAAGGCAATGTGCTTGCTTCAAAGCCCCTGCACATAGCTGTGTCTGGAAGCTCCTGGGCAAGCCCTGTCTGTGTAATTTTGCAGTTGCTTAAAGCCGTGGTCCATTACCAGCCCAGGCTGCAGAGCCAAGTTGGCATCAAGAGGACATTTGTGCGCTTAGTGGTCTCTGGGGGCCTTTGGTTTCCTTTTAGGCTTCCCCTTTCTCAGAATGGTACGTTATCACTCATTTTCCCACCAGGAGGACCAGGCAGTAGCCAGCCCAAGGCATTGCTCCCCCACAGCTCTACTGCTCAAAGGCTAGGCCTCAGAGGGACAGTGGTTATCAAAGGGTAAATGACGCGTGCTATTGTCTTTGAGTGGTGTCTAATAGCCTAATTGGACCTAATGACTTGGAGAACTTATAAAATACTAACTCTTGGTCATACGCAATTAATCAACCACATAGCTTCTTAGAGCTCGGGTTAAATCCCACATAATGACACCTGAAACCCACTCACTCCGCCAGAGGCCACAGTAAGAACCTCACATGGCTTCACTCATTCAACCCTCAAAATTGCCCCAGAAATCAGCAATATGCTCTTACAAGTGACAAGGCGGACAAAGAAGGGTCCTGTAGCCCTGAACAGTTGGGCCAAGGGCCAGCCTCACCTCCATGGTACCAGCAGACACACACATGGCCAAGCGATTCTTTACACAGCAGAGCAAGGCTGATCTCCCTGAAGCCTGACTTCAGAAAGTCATTTGCACGCCCTCCCCCACCTGCTGTGGGGTTTCCCTCCCACCGTGCACAGAAATGGGTACTCTGCCTTTTCCAGAACAACGTGAGAAAGCAAACACAGAGGTGTGAGCATGTGGGGACGCTGCGCCCTGACCATAAGCTCTGTGGACAAAGACACAACCCCCAAAGGGAAGGAACCTGACAAATCAACAAGATGGAGTAACAAAGTGGGGTGCGTGTGTGTGCGCGCGCGCGCGCACGTGCGTGTGCAAATATTTGCAACATGTGTGGGAAACACAGGGTTAATGTCTTGACTAATTTTGAGAGCAATCAAGTGACCAATACTGCAAATGAGAGTATTAAAAAAAAAAAAAAAAAAAGACAGGAGAACAAATACTAAAAAGACTAGCCACTCCCTCCCAGTGGAGAGAACTGAGGACACTAGCAGCGGCCTTGTCGCTTGTTTGTTCCTGAAACTGCGAATTTACCCTGAGACCGTAACCTGAGATGCACACTCCCCCTCCCCCCCCCCCAAAAAAAAGGACATTTGCAGTACTGTTTTCACAGCACTGCATAAGAGCCAAAGTCTGAAGACCTAAGCAGTCAGCACCAAAGTATTTATTACTTAAGAGCAGCCACGTGTTCAGACCAGGGCTTTCTGTGCAGCTAGGCAAAAGCCTCAGGAGACCAACACTTACTGACTTGAAAACTGCTAACGGCATGGAGGCTATCTGAAGCCACGCGCAGTGCGGGGTGCCATCCGCTAGGTAAGTGTGCACACGTGGCCCAGGATGCCTGCCCGGGCCTCCTTTCGAACAGAGAGACGTTTACTGCCGCTTGTGTGCTGCTCATTAATCCTGCTCTCCCATAATAAATACGTAAAGCGATATGCCAAAAGGGATGAGAACAATTTCTGCAGGATGAGCAGAATCACATCCCACATCCTTGCTCAGCCAGGAGGACAGCTGACCCTGTGGAGTCTTGACCCCATCGCTCCTCGTGCCTCTGCTGACTGGAGTCTGAGCTGGTCACTCAGCCTCTGGGAGCACTTGCCATGTACTCAGACGGCTCGGGACGGAATGTTCTGGAACCACGGTGGCAGGTCAGAATGGGAGCTCTGGCACCAGGCACCCCTGTCCTGGTCCCAGGGATGGACAGAAACACGGCACATCTTAGCCGCGCTTGACCAGAGCCGCACACATCCGTGGTTCCTGGGAGAGCAGCTGTAATGACATGGTGTTTAGAACAAAAACCATGCCAAAGCCCAGTGTCCGGGAATAACACTTCCCAAGCAGCTCTGGCCGCAGAACAGAAGAGGAGCTCAGCGTTGTTTTAGGACAGAGGAGAGAAAGGCAATCCCAGCTTGCTGGGTGTGTTAGGGGAGGGTGTTAAAACAAATAAACACAAAAATGTGCAATGGCTGGAGCCCAGAGGAAAATGCCCGCTGCAGGCGCCAATCAACGCAGAGGGTGGGGAGACAGGAACCCAGGCACTCAGGGCTTGGTCATTTTTACCCACTAGAGACTGGGGCTCCCCTCCTCCCCCCAGTTGCAGACTGCTGCCAAGGTCAGAGAAAGGAGCCGTGAGCCCTTCTGCAAGGTCTGCAGGCTGATCCCTGGACACAGCCCATAACAGGCTCAAGGAGAACAGGCCTTCCTGACCTCCGGGCGTCAGCGGACTTTGCCAGTGCTCCACAGATTCTGCACCTGAGGAGCTGTGGTAGCTTCCCCAACAGAGGGGCTGGTTCTCTTTGAACTTGGCAACGCCACAAGGTCTCAGGTCACCCAGCAGCTCCCAAAGCTTTACGCCGCCACTCAGAGGCGGACACAAGGTACTTACTTCCTGGATCCATAAACCTGTCACTTATCAGCCACTTCCGCCTTTCCTTGCGCTTGTATAGACAGTACGGTTTCATGAGCACCTAGAGAAACTTGAAAGAAAATGAGGGAATTTAACCTCTGAGTCTCTGCAGTGGACCTGGGCACTCCTCGCGCTGAAGGTCAACCAGGGAATTTTGCAGCAGGTGTCGGTGACAACCGGAGTTGGTGCCAGCCTTCAGCACCCCGCAGCTGGGGGCACCCAATCAAGCGGCTAGTTAAAACGGATTTGCAGTTTAAGCCCACGATCCCCTCTAAAACAACTGCCCCTCAACCCCCCTATTCAGAAGTTCTGGGCTTGCCTGCCCTCTTCCTGTAAGGCCCTGGCTACAAACCAAGGTCTGATTCCACCGAAGTCCAACTTGGGGAACCAGTGAGTTTATTGGCCTTGCTTAGGAAGCACGGGAAACGGGTTACTTCCAGGAGCATGGGTGACACTCCCACCCCCACCCTCACCCCCACACAAAGCAGCTACACCACCAAAAGGGCTCCCCCAGCATGGAAGACCTCCCCACAGCCTCAGAGATGGAGACAGTTTTTCACCCCACTCCCCTCCCAGTTAATCTTCACTAACCGCGCGTACTCCGGGGCCTCTTAGAGCACAATGCCACCCCCGACCCCCGCGCGTGCGCAGTTCGGACAGCATTGCACAGCAAGAGGAGGTGTTGGGGAGTGCGGTTCATTGGCCACTCCTGGCCAATGAACCGCACTCCCCAACACCTCCTCTGAAGAAACACAATCGTCCACGGGCCTCGTAAACGTCGCGTGCAAACATGATGGTGAGGGGGCTGTCTTGCCCAGAGGAAGGCACTCTACAGCCGACACCATCAGCGCTGCCTGACCCAGGGTGCCATCTTGCGATCCTGTTCCTCAGCTAAATGCCATTTCTTTGACCCCCCCCCCCCCCCGCGTATTTAATTCTGATTTTTAAAATCACTCGTTGAACGTTCTCATGTGTCCTTCCCAGCCACAATTAATTTAAATGCCATAAGAATATTTTCACCTTGCCAAAGAGAGTTTATGAAAACACTGGATACCTCTCAATAGCTTTATTTTATTTTTATTTTTTTTTAAAAAAGCTTCCTGTTTTCTTCCAATGTGTGTTTTTCTTCTTCGTGTTTTTAAACTTTTTTGATCTCTGTGCAACTTTGTTCTGACCACATTCATTTCCCTAAGTTCTTTTGTAATCGAATACTGTATTTTCTATTTGTACCAAAATGACGTGAAAGTTACCTCAACCGAGAAGCCCATAGAGTAATGTCCACCAGATGGCCTGGAGCCTCTGCTCTCGGTGGAGCACACCCAGGCCCTGATCGCTCGGTTATGCTGAGGCCTAAACATGGATTCCGGGGTTGAGGTGGGCAGACTTCATACCCTCTGCATCTGGAAGTGGAGAGGTTTTTTTGTTTTTTGTTTTGTTTTGTTTTTAACAAGAAGAAGATAAAAGCTCTCTGCTCAAAGTGACTGTCAACCTGGAGGACATTTTTTTTTTTTGGGAGGGGGGATTCTGATCATAAAAAAAAAAAAATGGATTTGGGAGCTGTGACACGGTGCTGTTGGTACAATGTTTGTCCTTCAAGCCCGACGGCAGGGAGTCTGACTCCCAGAACCTATGTGGAAAAGCTAGGCATGGCTGTGAGCACTCATAATCCCAGCCCTGGATCCCTGGGTCTCATCGGCCATGTTCCAGGCCAGGCCAACACCTGAGGAAGGATGGCTGAGTCTGTCCTCTGACTTCCACATGCACACGTATGTTCCTACAAGGCACCCACACATGCCTGAACACCCATAAGCACACCATCCGTATACACACTGACAAATCCAGCTTGTAAGCGTGATCACCGCCTTCCTAGCTGATAATTTCCACCTAACACACTTTCTGCATGGAGATTCCCTAAATAAGCTCTCAAAACTGCAGTTACTGAGTGTGGAATTACCCTTGCTAGGGACTTCTTGTGAACAGATACACCTGCGGAGTTGGGAATCTATTCTGCTTACTTTCTTCAGCTACTGAATGCCCCTAGTGGAGAATCTCTGCAATCACAGCACTCAGGATGCTGAGGAAGAGTTCCAGCGCAGCCTGGGATACTTAGTCAAGACCCTTTCTCAAAAGACAAACAACAGCAGAGAAAAACATAGCGGATGCCCCAAAGACTACAGCTGGATTTGAGAAAGCTATGCCTTGGATTTGGTGTAGCTCATGGCCAAATCCTCAGGCTTAGGACCTGAAAAACACTGGAATGTATTCTGCTGTACAATCCAACGTTAACCATGCCAACCTCACCATGTTGGCCTGAGAAATGTAATCTCCAGTGAGGACAAAAACAACGCCCAAATTCCATTTTGTTATGCTCCTCTGAGAATGGAATTAAGCAATCACAAAATGGAAGTGGCTTTCCGCTACATCTTCTGGCTACCAGTCTTAACCACTTTAACTTTTAGATATATAATTTTAAAAACCAGCATCAAAGGGGCGTAAGCACACTGGCAACATTGCCTACCCTCATCACATTTTTTGTGCCAAACATCTATTTTAAGAACAACTTCCATAATGTTTATTTAAGCGTTAAATTATTGGTTTTAATTAACTTGTGTAACGTTGTGTTTGATCTCTGAGCAGGATCTACTTGAGCCATGCTCTGTCAGTGGCTTGGGAATCTGGGCTCTTCATCCCCTTCACCGCTCACTGCCCTTTTTGGTTCTTGCCTCTCACTGTCAAGTCTACCTGAACTGCACTTACTTTACTTACTTCGCCTTTTTAAAGTCACCCCCTTTCCCATCTACTTTCACCCAAAACCTCTGTTAGTTTTGCGACTTCATACATTTATCACATTTTTTTGTAAACTGTTTTTAGCTACTTTTTGTTCTGGCCTTAGACCCGGAGACAATGGACTCAATGCTTTCCCATGGGTGCTATTGATGTTTTTAAAGTTCAGTTCTCAGTTGGCTGGAGGGGTCCTTCAGCTCATAGCAATGATAATTTCACTAAAGTTTTTGCCTGGTATGTCTGTCCAGTGCCTTCTGCTGAAGTGGCATCTTAGCTGGGTATAAAACTGACCTTCACACCCTCCCTTACAGGGGTTTCAAGTTCACTACAAAACCGAGTGAGAAGTTGGGAATTTTCCTATGTATTTTCTGTCTCACAGGTTACCCCACTACTGGCACTGCTCACCCCGGGGGCCCAGGACAGTCCACCAGCCTGTTATGATCCGCCTAGGTACAGTGTGCCCTCTAAGTTTTGGCTGAGATTGAAGAAAATGTGCCCCCACTACAATATCACACAGAGTTTTCATCACACAATAAGTCCTCTAAACTCTGAGCACCCATCCCTTCCTTGAGACCTGGGAAACCCTTCCCAAAGTGCTGGAATCAAGAAATGTACAGCCTTTCGTTCAGACTGTTTCCTCTACTCCGTTATGCATACCTGTATTGCCTCTGTGTCTTTTCATGGTGCCATGGGCTGAATGTATCCCTCCAAACCCAGGTGTTCAAATTCTTTTCCCAAGGTACTGGTGTCAGAAGATTAGGTGATGAGTGTTTAGGGAGGTGATGTGTCCAAAGGTTGGAGTCCAGGGAGATCTAAATATCCAACTCGTAGGGTTGCATTGGAAACAGCCCCCCACTAGACACAGAACCTGCAGGTGCCTTCATTGGTCTTGGACTTCATTGGCCTCTAGTACTGTAAGAAATAAAGTGTTGGGATGGAGAGAAAGCTCACAGGTTAAGAGCATCGACTGCTCTTCCAAAGGTCCTGAGTTCAGTTCCCAGCAACCACATGGTGGCTCACTACCATCTATAATAAGATCTGGAGCCCTCCTCTGGCATGAAGGTGCACATGCAGGCAGAACAATGTATACTTAATAAATCTTTTTTTAAAAAAAAAAAAGAAATAAAATGTTGTTTACAAGTTCCCTCATGTGTACTATTATGTCAAAGCAGCATAAAACTGCATATAGCTTGATAGCTCATTGGCTTTTGCTCATTGAGTAACATTCCTTTGTATGGACATGCCATGGATCTCGGTCGCCTCCAGCTTTTGGCAATTATAAACTCTGATGGGTCCTGATGGGTTATAAATTCTTGTGTGGACACAGGAATTTTTAGTTCACCTGGGCCATTACCAAGGAACATGAATGCTGAATTATACAGTAAGGGCATTTGGCTTTGTTTAAAAACAAAACAAAACAAAGCACAAAACAAAACAAACAAACAAAAAAAAACCTGCCAAGCTGCCTGCCATGGTGGGGCCACGTTCACTCTCACCAGTAATAAAGAAGAGCACCTGCTGTACCGTGTCCTGCCAGTGTTCGGCACCGTTGGTGTTCCAGGGCCATCGTAGCAGGGATAGAGAGTTTACTCTGATTTGCATTTCCCTGATGGCATGCGGTGTTCAGCATCCTTCCATGCTGGACTCTGGTTTACGTTCTCCAATGAGATTTAAAAAAAAAAAAAAAAAAAAAAAAAAAAAAAAACCAGTCTTTGAATTCCATTCTTTGCTCTCTCTTTGAGTTCAAAAAGTCCTTTCCATATTTTGGATAATAATCTTTGATCAGCTATTTATTTTGAAATACTTTCTCTCAGTCTTGGCTCATCTTCTCATTCTCCTGGCAAGCCCCACCCCCTTCTATTTGTTTTTGTGTTCGACTGAGGAAGAGCTTGTCGGGTGTATTTATGGAGTGAGTAGTGCCCTGGCCAGTGACCTCTGCACTGCCTTTGTCATCATCCATCTTTCTAGCAGTCTTCACTGAACACAGGGCCACCCAGGCTTCGGCTCGTGTAATCTATGAGTTTCCTAGTTTTGCATTTTACATCTAAACCGGTGATCCACTCAGAGACAATGTGGGGAAGGGTTTGTCCCGTGTGTCTCCACTCATTCTTCTCCCGTCCAGTTCTTCCGGTACCATTTGTGGTACTGAAAAAAAGGGGGTTTTTCCCCATGCATCTCCATTGCTCCTTTCTCCTTCTTTCTTCCGCCAACTCTCTCCCCCCTTTCCCTCTCTCTCTCTCTCTCTCTCTCTCTCTCTCTCTCTGGAGATCTATTTCTGGGCTTGCTATTCTGTCCCACTGATCTACGCTTCTGTTCTCTCGACAACACCATACTGCCCTGATGACTGCAGCTTCACAGTAAGCCATGAAGGTGGGAAGTGTCTGTCCCCCGACTTTGTTCTCCGCACAAGCTGCCATTAACAGGCACAGCCCTGTAAGTCACACGCTTGTCATGGTGCAGAACACTTCATCTTCCTGGGATGCCACTCCCAGAAACCGCCCCCCCCCCCACTCTGTGACACTGCCCCAGGCAGTGTCCCCTGCATCAGTGGGACCCCAGGCTTCACAGTGCACACCCTGGAGTGCCACAGTTGTCAGAGTCCATGGACAAGATAGGACCTTTGCAGTCACACAGGAAGGCCATGTGACCCTTCCTCTCCTAGGTAGTCACACACATGAATCATGCCTGTATGTGTGGAAAAACAATCACACAATGCACTGTTAGAATTTTCATTCTCGTGTTGGATATAGTGGTACATGCCTTTAATCCCAGCATGCACTTGGAAGACAGAGGCAGGGAAATCTCCATGAGTTCACGGCCAGCCTGGTCTACATAGGAAGTTCCAGGGCGGCCAGGGGTGCATAGTGAGATCCTCTCGCAAACAAAAAAAAAATTTTTTTTAAACAAAAAGACTTTCTTTTCAGAGGCTCCTGCCATGTAAGGTGAGGGAGGAAACACTCATTTTGTGGATCTCAGCTCGGCATCCCTTGCACGCGCTTTCCCTGTTCTTCTCCTAGCGGATTTCCTCACATTCCTGCCTGCGGGCTGACTGTGGACAACTCCCACTGACTGTCTTCTCTGAAAGCAACTTCATCCCTCTGTTCCGGAAGGTCAATAAGGTCACGGGAAGACAGGGGTTTCCTCTCTCTCAGCCTCCTCAGCCTGCCAGTCAGCTGCCTCCAGGCCCCAGTCTCAGTGGATTATCCCCCAGTCCCCAAGGAACAGGGTTCTCCTGGCTGCTGAAGCTCTCCACCATCACTGAGTTTTGGCTGTGATGCACCTTGGCTGCGTTTCTTCTTATTTATTCTTGGGGTTTTCTGAACTTAAACCCACCAGGACCTGGGACTTTCATCTGCCATTTCTCACCGCCACTCCCCCGCCCCCCCCCCACTCCCAAGCCTAGTTCAGTGTGTGGTAGGGCCCTGTACTATTTCTACAGTCCAGAGAAACACTACGTGTTCTAGATGTTTCTCCATCCTCACCAGCAACGCATAGAAGAGGGACAATGGCCAGACAGGTCCACAGCAGCATCCAGGTTCGGCTGCTCTGGCTGTGTGATGCAGATTCAATGCAGGGCCACCTTTTCCTCCCCGGGCCCGGCCAGTCCATCCAATACAGACAACAGCCAGTGTCCATAGCAGGAGAGCTGGGTGAAGACCAACCAAGACCTAATAAAGAGACTGGGCAGAGCTTGGCCTCTGCTCCTGAGAAAGTCACAAGAGACTTTCACTCACAGTGTCATAGGCGGTCTCTGAAGCTTGAGGGGGCTTCTAGGGGTGACCCACGGTCCACTTCTGTGGGCAGTCTGCCTGACTGGGACAGAATGAAGCTGTCCTGTTGTTTTTCACTCTCCTAACTTCCCTACCTCATCGCTTCCGTTTGCCCCAGAGCCCTTGGCTCCCCGGCCAATAGTCCAGATCTCTACCTGAAATGTTGCGGCACTGTAAGTAAGGGCTACTCCAAACCCACTACCGAACCTATTTTGCATGGACTTCAGGCTGTGGAAGGAGACAGAGCACCCGGGAAACCCGGGAGAGCCTCCGTTGCAGGCCCAGCCAGCTGACTTCTTGGGCAGCAGCCCCTGTAACGCCAGTCCCTGGGATCTCAGGGTTTAGGCAGGGTAGTGTAGCTGTCCCCTCTCCTCCAGGTGGATGTGACCATCGCCTTCTTGAAGCAGAGCAGCTGGGACCACCGGCATGTGACCCCCACAAGATAGTGTATACTAATATTCCCTTGTGGAAGGAAGAGGGAGGCTTGCTGCTGGAGCTCACATCCCTGGGCAGACCCTTAGAGGGGCCCTTCCTCTCTCCCAGATTATCCCTACCATATAAGAATAGACAATGGACTCGGGTGTGGAGAAAGAGAAACTATTCTTTCTACAATTAATTAATGCAGGAAATTATTACAACAGCAGTTTTCTTTAACCAGCTAGTTCCCCAGTGATGGACACACAGAGACTATGGTTTCTATTAAGCTGTAAGCACTACACACTGGGCAGATTCTGAGCTATTCCAATCTTAGTACCATTAAAAACCCACATAAAGCCAATCACTTGCCAATCTGATGACTCCTGGCAGCTTCAGCTCCATCACTCTGTCCTTACAGGCATATGCTCATCGCCATCCTGCCTATAACAACTCCTTTCTCTCCAGCTTCCTTTCCCCTGCTCCCTCTTCTGCTTTCTCCCCTCTCCTCTCCTCTCCTCTCCTCTCTCGAACCCAAGCCCAGGAATCTAAAACTCTGCTTGCCTCTTTACAGCCTGGTCATAGGGTTAGCATCTTTATTTAGCCAATCAGGGATAACTGGGGAACATTCCTTATCATCACGTGGTTACAGAGGATAATTCAACATTCATAACAATGCCCACGGCAGGGCAGTAACCAGATCTCAGGGCACTGAAATCAGCACTTGAAAATACAGTTGAATACAGGTCCCAGCAGGGGTGGGACCTGTGTAGCTAGAGTCCCTCGCTTCTGTAAACAACCCCAGTGAACTCACTGGCTCGCCGAGCCTGTCTTTGGCACGAGTGCCCTCTCCATCTGGGTGTGCAGACGTGTCTTTACAACTTCCCAGAAGAGTCATGCAGGCAGCGAGAATCATGCCTTCGCATGTGTCACTCAGTGATGCAAGTCCCACCTACAGAACAGCCCTCCCTTTGTGTCACATGCACCATCCTGCTCGCTATCGGGGGCCCCCACAGCAGACAGACGCCCACCTCGGCTGCTGTGGCATCCTGCACTATCTCTGGGTGACGGATGTGGTGCTGTGGGAACCAGGGCTGCAGCAGCCAAATGAGTTCACAGTCCCTGGAAGCCCCGTGCCTGGGCTGCTCTCAGCTTTCTTTTCCTTTGAGTGTGTATTTGGGGAAGGGGTGTGAATACACAGAAACTTCTCACCCGAAGGACACAGCATTTCCAGAAGAAAGGTGGTGGCCTCATCTCGGGGTAGGTCACGGCACTGAGCTCCCAGCATTTCTGAGATTCCAAACTAACCGTGGCCAGAGATTGCCACATCACTTATGATTTTGTTATTTTTCCCCTTTTCTTCCCTTTCATTCGTCTGGCCCAGAGAAGCAGATGAATGAAAAACAAAACAAAACAAAACAAAACAAAAGACCCAAAAGACCTCCAACTTTTAAGTCTGAGCTGGTTTTGATTTGTCTGTGGGTAGAGTAGCAGAGCCCGCGGGATGCTGTTAAGGTGGCAAGGGCAGAATTTGTCACCTCGAGTAAATTTAAACACAAGAGTAACTCGGTTAAACTATAAAACGAGAGTCTCTTTGTAGGCAGGGAATATGAATCCACAGAGCCAAAATCCACTCGACACCCCAACAGCCACACCCGCCTCCCAAAACAGGGGCCTTGTGATGCCTAGGTTAGGAGAGCACACACACAGGGGAAGGTCAAGACACTTTGCAGAAGCCCTGGCTGGCTGGCTGGCTGGCTGGCTGGCTGGCTATAGCTGGTCTCCCCCAGTACCCTAACCGCTCTGTGCCCTTGAGGCACAATGAGGCCCCTGAAGCCAGTGCCCACCTGCCCCAAGCTGCCAGGCCAGTGGCGCCATCTATTACTCTCCTTCTGTGTGTAGCTGCAGGAATGCTTTCTCCACATTATATAAACCACGATTCCTGGGGGACAGTGGCTCTGCCTGCTGCCACACAGGTCAGGGTCCACAGGCTACCAAGACTAGCCAGTGACCGGGTTGGAATTGTCTCTGCCCAGTGACATGACCCAGCCAGCTGGAGCAAGGACAAGACAGAGGTCTTTCAGACCTGAAGAACGCTTTTTCTCACCGTGAAAGTTAGGCTGTGCTCTGGGTCTCTTGGTGTCAAATGGGTGGGCCTGAGCTGGCCTCTTCCTGGGTCATTGTAGTTTCCTCTCCCATCTCTCTTCCCAGCCCTAACCTAGTCTCTGCCACCCCACACTGTTACCTGAACACACGGCTCTATCACTGAACTACTTCCCCAGGCCTCTCCTCTTTCCATTTTTGTTCTGAAACAGTAGATTGGCCAGAGCCATGTGTATCAGGTGTGAAGGGTCTCTCCAGACCCACCATACTCTCTGTGCTCTGTGTCTTCTCCTGGGCTTTCGGCTCGGCCATGCCCCCTGGCTCTCCACCGACCACCATGCTGGCATCCTGGTGGTTTACAACACATCCTAGGAGCTCTTTTAAGACCCCTCAGCCACTCCATGAACTCATTTCCCAGTGGTTTCCCCCCACCACCCCGTCTCCTCGTCCTTTGTTGCTTGCATCAGTTCCAGTGCCTCAGTTTCCAGACACTGAGGTCTACACTTCCCCCTCTGTTACTACCTTTGAACCCTTTTCAGGGAAAGAAGAGAAAGGTGCTGCACTGGCCAGCCAAGTGCATAGGGACCCCAGACCCCAGTCCCTAGCTCTCGGTAAGGATGACCCTCCCTCCCCATCGCCTATCCTCCCTGAATCCCGCTGGACCATGCTCGGGGACCCCAGACCCCAGTCCCTAGCTCTCGGTAAGGATGACCCTCCCTCCCCATCGCCCATCCTCCCTGAATCCCGCTGGACCATGCTCGGGGACTCCAGACCTCAGTCTTCCTGAATTCAGATGGCTCTGCTTTCCCTATCCCGCCCTTCCTGGGGGCCCTGGGTGAGGATGGCTCTACCCTCTGTCTCCTGTCCTCCTCTCTCCTGCTTCCTCTCTCCTGCTGTCAGATCTCCGGTCCTCCCAGAGCCCCCGAGCTCTGGCGTTACTTTTGCACTTTAAGGATCAGGCTATTTACATTCTCTTCCTTCTCAAGCAGAACAGACCACAGGCTGGCTTGCTTCAGGTCTGGGCTGTGGGCAGTACTGGAGGCCCAAGGATGGTGCCAAGTCCTGTGGCCAGGAGGAGATGAAATGCAGCCCCCATCCTGCGCAGGCTGCTGGCGTTTGTAGCCGGAGTGAGGTCAAGGCCTTCTGACGTGAGGTTGCGTCCACGGGTTGAGGCGGACCACAGACACACTGACTGACATGTCTGAGACAGACCCCTGCTGAATGTTAAGCCCAGAGTGTTCTTGCTGAGTCCACACCTGGTCCAGGCCTCTCCCAGAGGTTTTCCCACAGGCCAAAAGTGTTATTTAACCTCCAGCTTCTCCAGCCAGCGCAGAAAATGGACGCACAACCAAACGAGAAAGAGAAGGCAGGCCCAGGCTCCTCCCCTCCGTGCTTTAGTGTAAGAGTGTGGCCTCCCGTGTCCCTTCCCATTCCCTGAGCCGGAGGCTTCACCCAGAACAGCGGTTCTCAAGCTTCCTAAAGCTGCTGCCGTTTAATCCAGTTCCTCACATTGTGGCGACCCCCATGCACAGTTATTTTTGTCGCTACTTCGTAACTGTCATTTTGCTACTGCTATGAATCGTAATGTAAAATGTCTGATATGCAGGCTATCTGAAATGTGAGCCCTGCCTGTGGGGGTCACGACCCACAGGCCGAGAACCGCTGCCTTCGAGCAGTCTCCTGTCACACTTCTGACCTGGAGGGGGGCACGTCCAGTGCTTTAATTAGAATTTGTAGAGTGTCCTGAGATGGGGTACGCATTCTTAGCATGTGCGCCCTGTCCCCTCACACCTCAGCAGAGCCCTCCCCACGCTTCAGTTCACTCCCAGCTTGGGCTGTGGAATGACGTGCACAGTGTTACGTTTGTCTCAGAGTTTCCAACGGCTCCTCTTCCTTCTTGATGACAGGAAGTTGCCATCAGCACGTACAACCCTTGACTCAACTGCACTGTGATGAGAGGTCTCTGTCCACTTAGGAGCTGGGTTTGCAAGGGCTTCTGTACCCCTCCTCCCCCAACCTCACAGTGTCCAGCCCATCACCAGTTCCCCCGTCTGTTCTCTCCCTCCCTTAACCCCTCAGACGGGGTGTTCCTTTATATCCCAGGCTGGCCTCTAACTTCCAGGGATCCTCCTTCCTCTGCCTCCTCAGTGCTGGAGTTAGAGGCATGTGCCACGCCTGCGTCCTCTATGTTCTTGACGCGAACCGCTTTTCATTTGATCTTACTTCAATTCTTACTCTAAGCCAGGTGTGCTGAGCCCCTGCTCGAATGAACCTATCAGGCTGGTACAAAATTCTTGGTTCCCAGCCACTGAGGCTCAGAAGATTGGGAAGGGCGCCAATGAGCACCCAGCCTCGGGATGCCCAGCAATGGGACTCCAGTGTGGGCCTCACAGTTGTGGTTCTGGGGTAGCAGTCCCTCTCCCCCAGGCTTCAGAAACTTCTTGTTTGCTTGGTAGTTCAACACTTGGGTCTGACAAGCAATGTCAGAACCATGGTATCTTCCTATTTGTTCCTCAAAACGCAGGTATTTTCTTGTCAATTCTTTTAATTCTTGCAAAGTTCCTGTGTCTTCGTTCTGTACCTGCTGTAGCTGTCCAGGTCCCCCAGCTGATCTCTCTACTTTCTATGTGTTCTCTCCTGTGTGCACAATTTTATACACTTTTTCTCCATTAGAAACAAAAAATCAAGGCTGGAGAGATGGCTCAGAGGTTAAGAGCACTATCTGCTCTTCTATAGGTCCCGAGTTCAATTCCCAGCAACCACATGGTGGCTCATAACCATCTATAAAGGAATCTGATGCCCTCTTCTGGCCTGCAGGCATAAGTGCAGGCAGAACACTTCATAAAACAAAAACAGGAAACAAAGCCCCGACACAGAACAACTTCCTTGACCTTGACCTTCCAGCTTTCTGCTTAATTTTTAATTGAAAATTGTTTTGCTGTGACAACTCCATCATGCCTATCACCCACTCTGCACATACTCACCTCTGCTACCCTCTCTTGTCCCCTTCTCCCAGCGGACCCTCCTTCTTGAGTAGGCCTCTCCCACTTCCATGACTTTAATTTCAGTCTAGGTTCCACATGAGACGGAAGAGATGAGACGTTTGTCTTCATGGGTCTGGATTATTTATTTCACTTAGCACAATGACCTCTGGTTCCGTCCATTTTCCTGCAAGTAAGGTGACCTCATTCTCCTTCGTGGCTGACTAATACTCCACTGTGTATACGTACATTTTTCCTGGTCACTCCTCCGTGGTGGGCCCTTAGGCTGGTTCCATAGCTTGGCTACCATGTATGGTGTTATGACAAACACAAGCGTTTAGGTGTTTTTCTTTGCTGAATGCTGACTTCGATTTTGTGAGGGAAGGGCCCCAGGGGTGGTGTAACTGGGCTGTACGGTAGCTCTATTTCTGGAGAACTTCCCTGCAGGTTTCTCTAACAGCTGCATCTCTCACACTTTCTGAAGCATTGTGCAGGGCTGTCTTTCTCTCCACCTCTAACCAGCACGGCTGCCCTTAGTCCTCTGAACGGCAGCCATTCCCATGGGTGAGGTCGACTTGCTGAGTGGTTTTGATTTGCATTTCCCTGGTGGCCAAGGATAAAAGCTTTTCAGTGTATTTATTAGCTATTTGTACTTTTTTTTTTAAAGCATGGTCAGGTCAATTCATTTGCCCATTTATTGATTATATTATTTGATCACTTGGCATTTAAATTTTTTTTTTTTTAGTTACTTACTAATTTATTTTTGGTTCAGTTCTTATGAAACTGCTTCTTTGATGGGCGCCAGGTCAAGAAATTGCTGAGCTTATAGAACAGAAGGCCCGCAGCAAGCTGTCAACCCAGATGCGTGACAGATGGGCAGTATATGGTCCAGGGGTGTGGCACCCGGGTGTCACAAATAAAACATGCCAGAGTAAAGGGCCGAGGGTCCCCTGAGGGGAGATCTATGAGGTGGCTGGAGTTTCAGTGTCCTGGGGGAGCCCACAGATGTACCAGCTGTGCTCCAAAGCTCCCAGAGAAGTCCTCTGCCATATAGTTACAGATTCTGTTCCCTCTTCCTCAAACATCTAAAGATGTCTCGGGCTGCCTGTCCCGACGCTGCTCTCCCTACCTTCCAGGGTACCATCGGAAGCCACCAGACTATTGGCACACAGCAGCAGGCCCCTAGGGTGGGGAGACGGGACCCTCCATTGGGCAACTCACAGAAGCAGCCTGGAGCATTGATTGTTCGCACTCGCAGAACCCAGCTTCTCCTGGCCAGAGACATAAGCCTCCCACACTGCTTCTTTTCAGGGACAGACCTGGATCACTTGCATTTTCCAGTGGGGGGACTGCCACCCTTGCTTTTAGTCGGGATTGCTCCAGGCCTGGCATGGGGTCAAGGGACACAACTCTATGTTAAAACTGGCCCCTCTCAAAAACCCAAATACTATCAAACGTCACATTCCTGAAGCTAAAAATAAGCACAAAACCCGACATTTCCTAAGACATGAAGGTCCTGGCCAAGAACTCTGTGGCTGCAAGTCTCTCTGTGAAAGGGCTGTCAGACGGCTGCACAGGAAAGGCTGTGGCTGCAAGGGTCTTATAGACTGCCTTGCCCCTGCCCTAGCATCTCCACGGACCGGTGGTGTTCCCCAGACACAAGCAGTACTGGTTTGGGCTCGAACCAAAACATCCAGTATCCTTCATGCCTTGAGAGGTCGGGTCTCTCTGGGTGAGAAGATTTGCAAACCTCTCACAGGCTGTAAACAGAACAGGAGCTTCTGTTCCTCTGGCAAGCTCAACGACCAAGACATTGAGGGACTGAAGGCCTCAGTGCTGCGTCTCTGTGGTTCTGCCCCTGGTCCTCATGAAGGGGGAAGCAGAAAGAGGGGGTTGCGCATGCCCTCTTGGGTTGGAGGTCAGTGATGAAGGCCTACTCCTCCATCCCAGGGTTGGGTGTTTCTCCCCGAACACAGCTGCCTAGAGCCTGGGGTTGAGAGGAAGGAGCTTCCAGTCCCAGGACTCAGGCTCCAAGATACTGGGACTATGGCCTTGCCCTGCCCATGTCTGTCACCTGGGGGCCCTTCAACCTTCCTTCAGCTGCTTCCTCTGCCTCTGTGGCCACAGTGGGACAATTGGAGGACATAGAGCCAAGGTGGCCCATGGGGTTACCCTAAAGCTGATGAACTGCGCCCAGACAAGCACTTTGGTAACCTTGCCCGTCAGGACTGGGACCCCCACAAAGGGGAACAAAGAGAGAAAGTGACACTGGTACTGTCCCAGACATCTGTCCCCAGTACAAATGGGAAACACACAGGGAGGGATTGGCTTTCTCAGCACAGGGTCTGAAGACACGCACTGTCCCCAGGACAGCCAGGTCCCCCTGTGGGGAAGGACTGGCTTACAGGCAAAGAGACAGTGGGCAGGTGCTCAGAGAGGCATCCTGCGGCCCACGTGGGACACACATTTGGTCCCTGTGCCTGGGCTGTCCCTCTGTGGTCCAAGTGGCCCCATTTCCAAGCCCTCCGTCTGTCCCCTTGGGCAGGCATCTTCTCAGCACAGCAGGGAAAGGACAGCGCTGTCTGATGCTCCCGCAGCGCTCCCGCCACAGAGGAGAGTGCGTCCTTGGAGCGGCTGCCTGCTATAAATACACATCTGAGTCAGAAAATCAAATGCCTTCAGCCAGGCAGCCAGTCTGCCCAGCAGCTCCACGGCGTGGGGTCCAAGCCCTCCCCGACCAGCCCAGAGCGGCCTACTTTCCAAGCTAGGAACACTTCACAAAGGCAGGTTGGATGGACAAGAGGGAGATGCCTCTAAAGTTGCTGCAGCCTCATTGAGGACTCCTGGGGTAGATGTCACCCCCCCACACACACATTGGCTGAGGAGGGCTGGTTTCAGAGACCCTAAATAGTCTCTCTCCTTCCTTCAGGTTTAATAGAGGCCCTGATGTCTGCTCTATGACTTCCGAGGTAACCACTCAACATGCCTTGAGGGCTTTAAGAGGAAGGAATACTACGTTTCATAGACTTCTGGCAAAAATTCCCTGAGGTCTAAGGACCGTCTGTGAGAGACCATGTACCAGGGCCTCCTTGGAGACTGATCCCTGTCCACTGCTGGCCCTACCTGTGGTCCCTGTGGGGTTGGCAGGTGCCTGCTGGGGCTGCCCCTCTGGTCTCTGGTGACAGCAGCTATCCTAGCTCAGGGCTTCTTCATTTTTTACACAAGCCTCCTGTCCCTGGGTCAGAGGGCCCAGCCTGAGGGATTAGATCAGATGGGCATCAGGAGACGGCTACAGTGCAGCAAGGTCCACAGTTCGACCTGACTCAGTGACTTGCATCCAGCTCACGGGCTGACTCTGAGAACATAGCCATGGAAGGACAAGGAAAGGAACACGGGGGAGGAAGAGATTCCTGTGAGCCAGGACATGCTTTGTAACTGGGAAGTCACTCCTGAATGCTATGAACTACCAGACCCTGACATTTGTGCCCTGTCCATGACATCACCTGCTTGGGTGGTCAGGGTTCAGAGAACTTGTTCCCAACGGAGCCCTTAGGGCCTGACACTGCCTAGATTGGAGAGAAGACAAGAGCGTGAAACAGCCTTGACAAGTTGGCAGTGCCAAGGGAAGCTGGTGGAGCCTGGCCTCGCCAGCCTATTTCTGTCAAGACAGGGTCCTGTTATGGTGAGCTGGTGTAAGGGCAACCGTTTGCTCAGGTCTGGGAAATGCGAAGTTCATCCCTGTGAAGCTTCTGCAGGGTGAGTGCCAGCAAGAGCCATTATGGTGAAGACATCACTGAAGACCCCTTTGTCCTCTGTCCTCAGCACCCCTTGTCGTATTAGTTCCAGCTCTTGAACTCTCAAGTGCCCCATTTAGTCCCACACAAAGCTCCCTAGGGGGGAGGAGCCAGGTCAGGTTCTTAGAGGGGGAGGATGGGCTGAAGACACAGTCTGATGAGGACCAGACAGACCCAGCCCAGGCCTCCAAGGGTCACGGAGCACCTGTCTGTCTTGACACACACACACACACATACATCACCTCCTCTCTGCAGGGCGCTGCCTGATGTCCCCAAGGGATGGGCTCACATCTCGACCCTGGAACTTACTGTCACTCCATTAGGAAATAGGGGTTCACAGAGTCTTGGAACCAGGATACCCTAAATTCAGCCATGGGTCCTGAGACACTAAAGGACAAAATGAAGGCCAGGCCAGGGCAGGCAGGAATTGGGATTGCCACTGCTGAAGGCATCCTTTAAGAACACTGGCCACTCACACACACTCACATCCGTCCCAGGCATGTCCACCCTGAACTTGCGGCACCCAGTGTCAACAGGTGAGGTGAGCCCTACTGTGGAACACCCACAGAGAGGAAGTGCACCTGGATGTACAGGAGAGCAGGGTCAAGACCCAGAGGTGGGGACAAAGCTACACGTCCTCATGAACACAGGAGTGTGTGTGTGAGTGTGAACGCGCACGCGTGCGTGTGTGTGTGTGTGTGTGTGTGTGCGTGTGTAACAGGATTCCCTTTTCTTATGGAGTATACACACATGCTCATATGGAAGTCTGCATTCAGTGTCTTCCTCCACTGCTCTCCACCTCATTTTTTAAAAACAACAACAACAACAAAACAGGATCTGTCACTGAACTTGCAACTCACAGATTGGCTAGCCTTTCAAGCTAGCATGCCTAGGGAACCTCCTGTCTACACACACACACACACACACACACACACACACACACACACACACACACCAGGGCTGAGATTACAGGCATGTATCGCTGTGCCTGGCTTTTTACATGGGCACTGGGGATCTGAACTTAGGTCCTCACGCTTGAGTGGCTAGCACTTCACTGAGCTGTCTCTCAGAGATGCATTTCTTAATGGAAAAGTTGTATTTTTTTTTTCTAACACAGGACCTCTCCTCTAACAAGCCCCTCATCTTTATGCCCCGGGGGACCATCTTTGTCACAGTAACCAGGGAAGCTTGGAATCTATTCTGTGGTCCACCACTCCTGAGGTCCAGGACTGTCCTACCCAAGAACCATGTAGCCTCTCTGAATTCTGGGGTCCATGGCAGCAGTGAGTAGGCTGTGTTGCAGGGGAAGGGGGGGGGGGGAGTCCCGTCAGGTCTGTGTAATCAGACTGTGGCTCACGCTCCAGCTCTACCTGTCCCTGTGTCTGGCTTCAGCGGAGCTCAGGGCTGTGGCCCTTCTCTGAACACCCTGATTACTTGTTCTAGGATCCTTCTCTCTTGATGGGGAAAAGTGGGGATGCTCGAGCCCTGGTTCCCATATCATCACTGAGGAGTGTTGATGGTCACTTTCCCAACCTGACGAAGACACCATCCAAGCCACCCCCAGGCCTCAGGCTCTTCCATCTTCACCAGTGAGCTCAAACATATGCCTGTCAGGCTTCTTGGCAGCTCTGCCCAGCTGGGTAGAGGGCTCCTCTATGGAAAGAAAGGCTTTATCGGTCTCTTAACTCTGTTCCAGGCAGCACTGTGCCCAGGTTCTCATTGCCCAGCACCATGGCTGGCTACTGTCAAGACAAGGCCACTCTCGTACCATAGAGAGCTGAGCCTCATGGGCTGGTGCTGTGCCTCCCTCCCTAGAGGCCATGCATGCTCTGGAATGTTCTACCTGCTAGATAAAGTAGTCATGCAGGTGCTGGCTTATTTTTACACCCAGGCTTTGAGCTAAGGGGTCAGGCTTCCCTGAGCCCTCAAGCTAAAAATAACTCTGTTGAAACTGGTGATAAAATACAGCCACCGAATTCTGCACACTTCCTTAAGATCTGCCTGACAACACAAGGACCACAAAGCAAAGCCTGATTTATCATCTCAGCCACACTGCGATGAATACAGTTGCACAGCTGTCAGTGGTCCAGCGGAGCTGCATGAGCCCCTCAACACTGCCCGAGTGCTCTAGAATCCAGGGAGATGGAATCCAGGGATGTCTTCTCTGCTTCCCTCCAAAGAGGCTGGAGTATGAGGCAGGAGGGTGGCAAAGCATGGCCTGGCCCCTGGTGAGAAGAGAAGCCCTCGGACCACCGAGTTCACCAGCCTGGGAGCTCCCTATGTCTGAGGGGCTAATGGCCCCAGCACCTTCCGTTCATCATTTCTGCTCTGGTCTTGTAGCCATTCAGAAGTAGGTTACACCCTAGTCTGACTCTGGAAATAACGCTTCCTCTCTTCAGTTGGCTGGAAGATAGAGGTGATGGCTGATGGGTCAGATTTCTCCTGGGATTATGAATTAGCATCCAAGTATTGAGGTTGATTGTAAAATAGGAGCACAGAGCACAGATGCCCCAGCCTAGGAGTACCTTGCCTAGAGAAATGAGCATTCCACCTAATTAAGCCATTTTATTATTATTATTTTTTTTCCCTCAGATTTCCTCAGAAAAGCTCCTAGGACTTACATGTGGTTGACTAGAAAAGTGCCGAGCATCTGGCCTCAGGCCTGGAGACGGGAGGCTTTCCACAAACTTACCGCGTGATATTCCACCTCAGAGAAGCAGCCAAGCGTGGTCAGGCTACTGCCATTTCCCCAAGTGCTAGGAACCACTGTTCTTGGATTCTTTGATTTTTTTGTCTCATCTACCACATTTTGGTCTCTGTCATCCCTCTCACAGCATGGCTCTCTTCATCCTAGCCCTTCCTCAGTTGCCTCTTGGTGTATCCTTGGTCTCCGAGCTGCCCCTGAAGGTACCATGTTGCCATTGTAACTCTTGCAGCTGTCTAGTTTATCAGGGGCACTCCTTAATGGGTATAGAACTATTCTGCAGTCTCACTGTGTGTCTGTCTCCTTAGAGACCAGTGGTGCTGAGCCGCGTCCAGTGCTTTCATTCATTTGAGTCTTCCCAAGTTTTGAGTCGGGTCTCTTCTACTCCTTTGTACTATTGTTGTGTTGGTGATGGCTGTACCCTATGGTGGGCCCACGGACAGGGAAAGGGAGGCGCCATTCACCGGGGTGTCATGAGCAAGAACTCTAAGAGGGTTCAGACAGCTTGCTTACATGCTCAGCTCCCATCCAATCTGTGAAAGGGAGGATGGGGGAGGGGCTCTGATGGGCAAAGTGACACCTGCACCCTCCATGGGCATACCACGAGGAACAGTCCCCAAATACACAGTAGGCAGAGAAAAGACATAAGACCACCGTAATAGTTACCATCTCTCTCCGTGTCATGTCAGAATATGGAAGTCATCGACTTTACAAAGAGCTGTGTTAAACAGTCACACCCGTATGCATGCCAGAAGGCACTCAGAGCACCCAAAGGACAGACACAGCCTGTCAAGAGAGGACACACAGAGCGCAAAATAACCACACAGCAGGGCCGAAATGGAGAGGTGGAAGGCTTCTAGGGGGTTGGGATGTTGGTGAGTTCCGCTGTCATTAGCCAATCTGTATTCACTCACATTCCTAGAAAGAACACACTGGGTCCAACAAAGAAGAGCAGCGTTCTGTTGATGGACAGGCCGGAGGGACCCAGCCTCCTTGACTGCACAGGCACTGTAGGGACCAGATCTCCTGCCTGCCCCCGGCACCAGTTTGGGATCTGCTCACCACCCAGGTGGCCTCAGCACGGGGCTGCTGGACATGCACCTAGCCACCTACGGGCTTCACAGGCCGCCCAGAGAGCCTCCTCTTCAATGGGGGCTGCCTCACTACAGGACCATGACCCTTTGACACCAACCATCTCTCCTTAAGCCTCTGGCAGCTGCCTGGTCTCTGCCCTCCACCACTTACTTAGTTTCTCCTTGCCAGGACAAAATACGTTGTGGAAAGTGACTTCAGGAAGGAAAGATTTTTTCAGCTCACAACTCCAGGTTATAGTCCTCCATACTGGGGCAGTCAGGGAAGCAAGAACTGCAATGATGAATGAATGCATGCCTGCGCTCAGCAGGCTTTGTCCCTTTATACAGTCTAGGAACCCCAACCAGGAAATGGTCCTACCCACAATTAAGATGGATCTTCTAACACCAGTTGATGTAATCAAGATAATCCCAGAGGCATTCCTCCAGGCCCATCTCCCAAGGAACTGTGGATTCTTACAAGTTGACCATAAATGCTAAACATCATAACTCCCCCACTTAGTCAACCTGACCCCCAAACACATCACTTGGAAGCTCATTTCCATGTTCTAATGCAGTCAGCCCAACTTCAAAAGTCCCCACAGTCTTTGGTGATTCCAACATTTTAAAAACCCAAAGTCTCCTGTGAGTTCCTGTGAGCAACTATAAAATAGTTATCTACACCCAATATATGCCACAGAGTAAATAATACTATTCCCAAAGGGAAGAATGAAGACATAGCAAAAACAATAAGACCCTTCAATCCCATCATGGGAGAGGAGAGGGACCTCTGAGTTCAAGGCCACCCTGCTCTGCATAGCCCATTCAAAGCCAGCCAAGACTACATAGTAAGACCCTGGAAAGAAAGGAGGAGAAGAGATAGATAGGGAGGCAGAGACAGACAGAGACAGAGAGACAGAGACACACAGAGAGAAACAAAGACAGACAGAGGCAGAAACAGAGAAACAGACAGAGGTAGAGATGGAGACAGACAGAGACAAAGACAGACAGAGACAGAGAGAGACAGAGGCAGAGACAGACAGAGACAGAGAAACAGAGACAGCGACAGAGGCAGAGGCAGAGACATGGAGAGAACACAGATCAAAACAAGACCAAACTACAGCAGGGCACATCAAATCCTACAGCTTCATGCCTGGCATCTGGGTATTGCAATATAATCAACTGGGCTCCTGGGCTACCAAGGCTTAGGCAACCCTCCTTCCTGCAGCTCTGCTACACTCAGCACACACTGATTCTCCTGGACCAGCTCTAGCCTATTCCTGTAGCTCTCCTCAGTACATGTCCCATGATCCTGTCCATTCCAACATCCTAGGACCTCCGCTGCAACATAGGCCTTATCTTTACAGCTTCATGCGACAGCCTCCCTGGCCTTTTTGCAAGGACTCCAACCCTGCCACACACTGGCCTCAGTTGCTTCTCATGACCACCTCAATATTCCATCTTTCACGCCTTCAAAACCGTTATCACATGGATGACTCTGCAAGCTCTGCCATCATCTCAAGATGGAGGCTGACCCTCCCCACTGCCCAGAGCTCTAACACTTCACGTGTGCTAACCCCAGGAAAACACTTGTCTAGGTAGTTGCTTTTGAGAAACAGGGAACCTTTCAGCTTCAGTTTTTTTTTTTTTTCTTTAAATAAATTTGGAGCCAAACATGACGAAAGCCTCCGAGAGTGAGGTCTCCTAAGGCGCCAGCACAGCACACAAGACGTCTCTTAAGTGGTGCTGATGTCTAAAAATCACAGCTGCTTTCTCAGCACCAAGGCAGACATTCTGCTATCCTGAAATTTCTGCTAAACAAACCAGTCCATTATCTTTAAACTCACCTTCCCCTCAGGTTCTCAAGACGCAGGCAGACTCTTGGCCCATGTAGCTTACAAATGGCTCCTTCCCCAGTTCCCGATGGAGTCCTTGACCAACCCTGTAGCCTCCTGAGCCAGGCTTCCACTGTCTGTATTCCTATGAACATCGCTGTCCTCCAAGCTCCCATCAGGATGGCCTATTAAGCTCTAATCACAGCATTCAACAACTTTTCTAACCCAAGTTCCAAACTCCTCCAGAGTCTAGTCACAAAACTGTTCTGCGGCATGGGCACCACACAGTCTGGTTTATCACAATGGCCCCACATCTCAGTACCAATGTCTGCCTTAAGTTTCTTTCCCTGTTGCTGTGATAAAAACGCCCTGACAAAGGCAGCTTAATGGGAAACAGGTTAAACTCCTAATTCTGGGTAACAGTTCATCAACTGGTCATGTTACCTCCCTAACCAGTCACAGACGGTGTGAAAAACACTGCTGTCACCCAGCTCATACTGTCTATCTTTATCCAGGCCAGGGTCTCCTAGACAGGGAATGGCCCTGCCCACAGTTAAAATGATGCCTTCACACATCCATTAACATAATCATGAGTCTCTCACAGATATGCCCAAAGGCTTAGTGATTCTAGATTCACACTCAGGTCCCTCTCAATTGCCAAGATGTCTCAGCAGGGCCCTGAGTCCCCTTTGATAGCGCCCCTTGGCTAGGGATTTTGTACAATGGAAGTCTTGCAGGTGTGATACCATGGACTCACCCTCCACTGTGAGTGAGAGACAGCAAGAGGAACAAGGCGAAAAGAAGAAAAGAGAGAGGGGAGAGGGAAAGAGGGGCACGTAGGGAAAAGAGAGAAGATGGCTCCAAGGTGAAACGTGACATCTGTCACACTCACCTGGGGTCTACCACCTAAGTCACCCCCAATGCTGGGGAGCATTCTGGCTGGCATGCTCCAGTTGGAAGCTACCGGGTCACCTGATGGCATCTAGTGATTCGTGAGGAAATCAAAGCTCCGAAGCCAGATGGATCTCCTGAGACGTTTCCTGCTAAATAATGCACTTCAGGACAGGCCTAGCACTTGTGTTTAAGCCTCCCCTCCTCCAGCCTACTGCCCAGCAAGCAAATGGAAAGGACTACTTAATTTGACAGAGAATACGTGCTGGCACCACGGTCACTCGGTCTCTGCCCGCTGGCCTCCATGGTGTCAGCCGCTCTCCTCTGCCTCACCCTCCCCCCCACGATGCACTCCATCCTCTGAAGGAGTGGGCAAGGTAAGTCCTTTCCCTCAGGCTGCCCATGCCAGGTACTGTCGTGACAGCAGAGAAGCTGGCTAGCACAGTGATGGGAGGAGGAGGAGGAAAGGGAATGTCATAGGGGCAGCTAGTGGGTCCTTGGGCGTCTATCTGAGCTGATGCGAATTCTGGAGCTAACCAGATGGCAATACCACCCAGTGTGTGTCAGCTAGCCACAGTGCTGCTCTGTCTGTGACCACCAGAGTCCAAGGATATGAACTGCTTGTTACTTCTCAAATTCTGTAACAGACAAGATCATAACAATGGAAACTTTGATTAACGGGACACACCCACGCCAGCCACAGTCCCATGGCCCAGGGGAGGGCACTGGTGCCAGTCAGTGTTGGGAGCAGTTGGTCACACACCCAGGAGGCAGCCCCTCCCCCCCCCCCCGAACACTGTGCTGTCCACCACAGCTCTTGCAGAAACCTGGCCCGGCACATCCCAGGGATACCCTCGAGCCAAGTGCCCCGGCATCCTGCCAGGACAACACAGATTCTGGCTGGCTCCCAACAGCTCCTGAGCCCTCCGAGGCCCCATCTACCCCAGCTGCCATCGATCCTGGACAGTGTTTATGGTGTAGTGAGATGGATTCACCCTCTGGGGCAGCCTGCAGGGATTTAATGAGCAGACAGCAGACTCAGGAAGGGTGTGGGGAGGGCTAGGGGCTAGAGGAGCACAGGACCAATTCAACAGCTCTAATGGGGGGCCTCCAGCCTCAACCAGCTGTGCCCCCTCAGCCTACAACGCTGGCGGTTCTGCCAAGCTTAGGGCCAAAGACTAAAGTTTTGTTACAGGGCAGTCGCTGGCCTGACCCTCTCCTCTGTATCTGCTGTTACCAACTGCTTAGAGTCTGGGCATCCAGTGATAGAGACATCCTACAGGCCACCCACCCTTTTTGGATCCCCTCTCTCAGGAGATGGGTAAATACACTGCCCATTGCCGTCTAGTCAGAACCCTTGAAGGGGCTTTCGACAGCACTGTTGGAATCCAGGAGACCCAGAATCTGAGTCCTGGGCTAGCCCAGAGCCAGCTTTTTCCTGGCAAGTGGCTATTGGATGGAATGGTCTAAGATAGCCTGTCAGTTCCCACACCCTAGAGCCTGATGCCGTGCCGATTCTCATCTACACAGGGCCCGCACAGGGCTGTCCCATCCAGGTCAGCTAAGTCACCAGGGGCCAGGCCTCTCCTCCACCTTGGTCCCCACCAGCTGACAGGGCCTACACTTCCATGGGACCTCTTCCACAGTGAGACTTGCTCCCTGGCCTGGCCTCCACATGAAACACCCAGGGCCACAACCCACCCAGGAAATGAAGTGGACACCATGAGATAGGGCATGGCGGTGGGGGCCCAGGTTGTCATGTTGGTCTGGGCTCTCATGATGCTCAGCCAATAGTCCAGCCAGGTTGTAGGAGGCTGGGTAGTGAGGTGGGCCACCTTAAGGATGGCACTTCTGTCCTGGCCACTCATAGACTAGTCCTACTGTGTCCAGAGGGGCTTCTGGAACCCATGTTGGCATCACTGAAAACCCTGGCTCAGAAACCCTATGTTACACTGGCTTTCAGGTCAGACAAAAGCTTAAGCTGAGCTGCAGCAGAAACCAACAGTTAGTTCATGTCCAGCTTTTATCTGTGATGTCTTTTCCTGTGTATTATGTCTTTGTGTAGCCTGGTGAGCCTGGCTTCTTCTACTCAGAAAGGCTGCAGTCCCAGCACGTGGGAGGCTGAGGCAAGGGGATCACGAGTACAAGGCTAGCGTGGGCTACAAGACAAAAGGAATAGAGGACATGTAAGACCTTGTGTGTAGGTAGGAGAGCATCTCTCACTCCTGGCTGGATTGCTCAGCTAAGCACTGACTTTAAAGCCTGGCAGTGAGATCATTCTGCTCCATGCCAGTCCTCACATGTTCCCAGCCAAGCCTCTTGGCATTCTGGTGGGGGAGATGGTGTCTCTTGTAGCAGGTGATGAGCCCTCTCGGGCTAGTTCTGACTGATGGGTTTGGGCCTGGCTGTTGACTGATAGGAGCTAACAGCTCTCTGGGTAGGGTTTCTATACTGTCTCGAGAGCTTGCTTCTTCAGTTGTTTTTCTTTCTTCTTTTTTTTTTTTTCCTTCAGAATTAATGATCTGAAATCTGGGTAAGAAATCTGGGCAAAACATAGACCATGCTTTCCTATGTGTAAGCATGAGCTCAGTTCCCATTAAGTCTCTACCAGAAATACTACGAGGTGACCACAGGCCAACGGGCAGAGTGATGCGGGGCCTTGCAGGCCTGGGGGACGTCAGAAGGGAGGGCTGTGACTGCCTCGTGAGCTAAGCTGCACTCTTCTCCTGACATCCCGCAGCATGGAGACATCCTACCCAGAGCCTCTCTGCTGCTGGGCCAGATTCTGCTTCCGCAGGCACGGGTGCTCATCCATCTACTTCCAGGGCCTGGCTGGGCTTTGCCACGCCTCTGCAGATTCGGGGTAGGCGTAGGTCCCTGGGTACCTGCATGGAGCATGGCTGGGACTCAGACTAGCTGACCTCAGCAGTGTAGCCCGCAGCGCTGAGCCCCTACGTTACCCCTGCACAGTCGGCAGTCATATGCTGCCCTCCCCCCCCCCCCGGGGGGATTTCTCTGGAATGGGTGGAGGAACTTTTCTGTCTGGCAAGGCCTGTGTGCAAGCCCCTCTGGGACACGTGGTGACAGAACTTGAGTTTGAGCTACACAGGGCAAACAAAGGACACATGGGAAAATTCAGCAGCAAGAGAGGCCCTGCTGGAACATTCTGCGGCCTCTAAGCCACCCCAAATTGCCCTTTCTAGGGCCTTATGTAAGCGCCCTTACTAGTCTGAATGATCCCACCTCATTAGTTCCTGAGCATCGGACATCAGTGTTTCTGGCTATGGATGGAGCCTCACAGGAAGATAGCATCTTCCTTCCTGGACCTGGACCCTGCCTTTGCCATCCTGTTCTGCCCAGAAGGGAGTCAGTGATTCTGCGCCTAGTGCCCTATCTGCCTCCCAGGAGCGAGGGTGCAGTGCTCCCGGGGAGAGTATGGTAGCCTATGTTTAGGCTATGGTAGCTATGTTTAGGTCCAGGCAGGTACTGGGGTGCTCCTGGGCCTTGCTGGATCTCACGACAGCCTCCAACACACCATACCTGCCTACAGGAATAGCCTCACCAGGGCATCTTTTCCACCGTGTTTTTGTTCACTGTCAACTCCCACTAAAGGGCACTCACAGCCCACTCTATGGCCCCTTCCACCTGCTCTGTGGAATGGGAGCTCAGCAGCCTTCGGGAGGGCACATATATATATTAAGGCATGCAAGAGGCACCAGGGCTGCTTACAGCCTCCTCCAAGGTGTGTTAAAAATGGAACTGCAGCAGCACCTCACCCTCTGTGCGCCAACAAAAGCTGACAATGCAGACTAAAAATAACAGGTATTTTTCCTGGAGGCAACAGAGCCAGGCTTGCACTGGCACCCCCTCAGCCCTCCTGTACTGCAAGGGGCTAGGGCTGCAGAGCCCATTGGCCCTGGATCTCAAGTCTCACAGGCTAGTAGAGACTGTGTAAAACCCTGTCTGATGGCCGGAGGCTGCAGGTACTAAACATCCACGCTCCTACTTCATAAGCAGTGCTGCTGGAATGGGCTAAGTGTAGGCCCCTTGTAGGGTTTTTTCCTGCCTCAAACCAGAGCCACTGTGAAATCTTCTCCATGTGTTTCCAGGTATCCTTGCCCAGTGAAGGTGGCAGCCAGGTGGAGGAGGAGGGAACCTCAGAAGGGCTCTTCCTCTCACAGTCCTGTGGTCACACTGGGGTCTCCACACAGTCCTGGCTTCCTGAGGCCTCCAGACTGTGTGACTTGGCAAAAGACTAGGAGGCTCAGAACAGGGGTTGTGGGTTCCAGGGTGGCTCAGGCCAGCTGAGGTCTAGGCTAGCACCACTCCCACCTTCTACCATGACAACTGTCCAGCCAGGATGCCCTTCATCTGGGGGAACCAAGTACAGCCAACCTCACCCTCTGCGGAACCTCCCCCAGGATCCTTACTCGGCCTCAAAAGGGGTGCTTGCATCCACATAGCAGAGTCGGGACCCTTCAGTCAGACTCTCCACGGGGATGCCCTTCCACAGAGCAGGACTTAAACCTCGGCTCCTGCCTCCCACAGTCCCTTACCTGCCAGGGGCTGCAAGCCTCAGTAGATATAGACCAGGGCCCAGAAGCAGCTTACCAGGTCTGCTGGGTCATGAGCAAAACAGAGGAGGAAAAAAATAAAACTCAGAAGCACTGTGCACAGTGGTTTCCTCAAGTCTCTCCAGCCATGCTGAAGTTCACAAGAAAATCCACTTTTCTGTGGGAAATTTTGAGAACCTCTCTGTGCTTCTGAGCTATTACCCTTCTCTGAGGTCTAATAACATGCCCTCAGTAGAGTGGGCCAGGAGTAGGCCACAGAACCTTCTCTAGGGTGTGGTCTCCTCTCCCCACCCCCCACACACATCAAGGCCTGGCTTGGAGGAACAATGGAGACAGGTTTTCCTGACTGGCTGTTTCCGGAGCAGGGCCCATGGTCCCAATGCATTGGCCAGGCCTTGACTAGAACTTGCTGGACTCATGGAATCCCTCAAGACATTGCTAAGTACTCAGGCTGAAGTTGTAATTAGGGGTTAACCATTTCTGGGGTACCAACCGGACCCCCACCCCCGTTTTTCCTTTTCCTCCGAGCCTTGGAGAGCAGCCTGGCTTCTAGACTCCAGCTGTGTGAGCCTAGCAGGGCCCGAATGTGCAGACAGCAGTGTGCATGATGCTGTTCCTGAGGCCTCTGCATGCAGAGCTACCGCCTATGCAGATGCCCAGCCAATCCCCTCACCCATCCAGGTCCCAAGTATGGCCCCAGGGACCTCTTCTTCTTTTACATGAAATGGGCTGCTCACACCAGGCATTTCCAGAAAATGCATTGTGGTCTGGCATCTAGCACTATGCTTGTCCCCTCACCCAGGTTCTGCTGGGCCAGCCCAGGGGTCAGGGAGCCTTGCCACTGAACAGAAAGCAGGGTTTCTCTAGTACTGCCAGGCTAGAACCTGGAAAATCCTCTCACAGGGCAGACCACTGCAAAGCTTCAGTGTCCCCTGACTGGCTGCAGAATGCTAGGATGCCCCTAAGCAAACACACATGTGGCCCAAAAGGTCAAGGTCAAGGAGACAAACAAGGCAGGCATGATGGCACATACCTGTAATCCCAGCACTCGGGAGGCTGAAGCAGGAGGATGAACTGGAACATCTCTAGTGACATCCTGTCTCAAGCCCATCTTATACACACTTAGGAAAATCACACACACACACACACACACACACACACACACACACACACACACACCAGACACTCTCTCACCATCTCACACATGCACCCAAGGCTAAGTCCCCATCTTAGCACCACAGCTGAGTTTATAGAAACACTGACCAGAAATGTCATTTTTGATAACGTCTCCCCCAGCACTCCTGCTCATAAGCACACCCAACACAACCTTCTCACAGCTGATGCTTTCATGCAGACAACAGTCCACACACATCTCTTCTCCTGCTGTGAGCTCTCCTCGTCCCTCACAGTCCATGGCCGCCGAAGGGCTGTGACTGGTAACAAGCAGGTGGAGACCCAGGGGCAGGGTGGGCAGGAGGCAGGGCTATTATATACAACTGAATAAGGAGGCAGGTTCAGCTAAGCTCAGCAGGAGCAGGCTCTATAGGAGAGCAGTCTTCAGGCTGTAACTGTCTGAGGGGAGAAAGGTACTGTGGACATTTCCTGCAGGCAGACGAGAGGAATGGTCCACCTTGCCTCTGAGCTTCACTCATGGAGGGCTTTGCAGCAACCCTAGGTGTCTGGTGTCTGGTGTCTGGTGTCTGGTGGTGGTTTTAAAAAGAATGGCCCGCCTTAGGTTCATACTTGTGAATGTTCGGCTCCCTGATGGTGGACTGTTTGAGGAGGGTTGGGAGCTTGTAGCTTTGTGGGAGGAGTTGTGTCACTGGAGGTGGCCCTCAAGATTTCAAAAGCCCACACAAGGTTTGGTGTCTCTGTCTTTTTCTGTGTGTGCGTGTGTGTGTCTCTCTCTCCCTCTTCTTCCTCTGTCTGCCCCTCCCTCCCTCCCTTCCTCTTGTTTGTGGGTCAGATGCAAGCTCTCAGCTACTGTCTCAGCACCATGCCTGCCTGCAGCCATGCTCCCCACCATGATGACCACGGACTCACTCTCTGAAACTGTAAGCAAGCCCCCAACTAAATGTCTTCTATTAGAAGTTGCCTGGGTCATGGTGTCTCTTCACAGCAATAGAGCATTAACTAAGACAGGGTCCTTGACATGGCCTTTCTCCTGTCAAAACAACACTCATTCAGGACTTCGCTCACTCCCTGCTGCCTGGCACCAACTAGAACCATGACACTTCACCATATACGGTCCCAAACAGATATCCATCAAAACAGTGAGCGGACTTCTCCACAGGTTCTAAGGCCAGCGTGTTCAGCTCGGGTGTCTTGCCAAGTGCCCAGGTAATATCAGCCGAGAAAGCCCAATGGGTTGGCAGGCTGTATGCAAGATGGCTCCCTCCCAAGTCTGGCAGGAGGCCTCACCCCACCATCTGCCCCAAGTACTGCCGGAGACTCCAGCCTGGGGTTTCACAACCTTGTCTTGAAGGCGGCAGTTGCTTGTGCCTGCCACACATACTTGGCAAATGAGAACCCCACTTCAGTGTGAACTTGGGGGCAGGTGCCAGTGGTATGAGGAGCTATCCTGGAGGACAGCTACAACCAGCCTTGGCCACCCCTGGGGTCCTAGGGTTTTGTTCCAATAGACCAAAGAATGAAGCCTTGGCCTCCTTTCTCAGCCACTCAGACCACGATCCTCAGGAATGGGGCTTGAGGAAACACTATGACATCCCTCAGGAAAGAGGGATGGATAAAAACACTTGTATCCTCATAGCAGAGCCACTCAGTGAGGAGGAATCTTGACAAAAGCCTTGTTGGCCTCTAGCAGGATGGGGTACACAGGGGCAGAGGGGGGGTGGAGTAGCTAGCTGAATGCCAGCTGGGCATATGTGACCCTATGGCTCTGGGCAGGTAGGAAGTGTAACCCTTTTTGTACCTCAGTTTCCCCATTTTTCAAAGCAGTGGTACTGGGGAAGAGTATGAGGTCAGCCTAGCCACCAGGGTGCTGGCCTGGTGCCTGCAGTGACCTCTCGGCACTGGCCTTGTTGGTGTCAACCGCACAGCCCACCGTGGACTTCCTCCCTTTCATCTGGAGGCTCAGTGCTGGCACAGGACAAAGAGGCATGCTGCTGTCATGAGCCAAGATGACGCGCACATTTTTCTAGGTGTGTATAGTGGAAACAAAACCAAAATATTAGCACAAGGCTAAGTTTGTTTTACAGCAGCAATGATCTATGGCGGTACTTGTTTGAATTTGTCTAAACAGCTTTCCCTGCGCTCCTAGACACTGCCAGCTTCCTGCCCACTATCCCCTGGGGCTCCAAGGATAATCTGCTTGGCTGGCATCAGAAGACAGAATCCCCTCAAAAACAGTTCACCCTAACTGGCCAGGACCCCCAAGCTCTGCTTCCCCCTTGCATGGCTGGGTAGAAAAAAAATCCAGGTTGGGTCTGCCAGGCTTAGGGTCTCCATGTGTCCAAGGCTGCAGTAGAGCCCAAGGCTGCCCTTGATGGATACGGTTCCCTCTTGGCTACATCAAGAAGCAGGAACTCCAGAGCACAGGCCCGGCCCACACCTCCCTGAACACCTGCAGCAGTGAAGTGACTTCTATCCACAGGTCCCACTGCATCAAAGGGCAATGCCCCGGCCAGGAGAAGCTGCTCTGGGCACAGCAACTGAAGTGCCACACAGCACTGTCGCCCTCCCAGGAACTCAGCCTAGAAAGAGACGAGAAGCGGCAGCCATCTGTGTGTGGGCCCCGAGCTCACAGATCCCTGTGACTGACAGGTGCTAACAGAAACACAGATCCTCAAACAACTTTGAGCCGTTTTCCCAAGCTCTTGCCCCCCCCCCCCCCCCCCCGTCCCGCCTGGAGAGAAGCACTCGTTGCAACGGTAGGAACACCAGAATGTCACAGGACTCAGAGAAAGCGAAGAGGAAGGTGGGGAGGGCCGGTGGAGTCTTTGCGGAGACTTGGCCAGTGAGTGCGCGGTGCTCAAGAGACGGCGAAGGCTGGTACATTATACCCAGTGAATGCTACTGCACTGTTCTCAGCAACGAGGACAAACCCCTGTTACACTCACACTCCGTGTGACTCACAAGCCTCCCCGGCCCATGCATTCTGCCAACAGCTGGAACCAGTGGCCGTCCTGGCACCTACTGTTGGCCTCAGTTTGTTCCTCAGGAGCTGTCTGTCTTATCTGATGAGACAGCGTCTTTCCCTGAGACCCAAGGCTCACCAATTAAGCTAGGCCATGTGGCCAGTGAACCCCACAGATCTGTTTGTCTCTGCCTCCCCTCAATGGAGATTACAAATCCACACCCAGTTTATTTATTTATTTTTACTTTATTTATTCTTCTCTCATATATCACATCCCTATCTCGGTTTCCCTCTCTCCTCTCCTCCCAGCCCCATCCACTCCTCCTCCATTTCCCTTCAGAAAAAGGTAGCCTCCCAGGGATATCAATGGAATATGGCGAATCAGTTGCAGTAAGATTAGGCACCTCCCCTTGTATTAAGGCTGGACGAGGCAACCCAGCATGAGTGAAAGGGTCCCAAAACCAGACAAAAGAGTCAGGGACAGCCCCTGTTCCTGCCTACAAGAAGACCAAGCTACACAACTATCATATATATAGAGGGCCTTATATGTGTTATATATAACACATATGTCATTAATCAAGAACATGTACCACAGGCTTGCCCACAGGCCAATCATATGAAGAGACTTTTCTCAACTGAAGCTCCCTCATCTCAGGTGACTGCAGCGTGTGTCAAGCTAACATAAAACTAGCCAGCACATTCTGCTGGGCGTCTCCTCCACGTGCTGATAGAGGCCTGCCCACTAAGGATGAGAAACGCACTTCTTGTGTTCATCTGTCACCTGTACCGCTCCTTCCGAGGACCCTCTTCAGTTCATTTCCCGTTCGTTGGTTGCATCGCTCTTTGCTCTCTGATGCTTTCCGTTCCGTATTCTGGGTCTGAACCCTCTGAAGGATGAAGACATCTCCTCCCTTCCCACGGGCCATGACTTCACTCTGGTGACTACCTCCTTTGCCATGCGCTCCCATCTGTCGGCTCTCACTGCCATTCCTGGGCTAGCGGCATCCTCCTCTGAGAACTGTTCCCTGTGCCTCTACCTTGAAATGTTTTCTCTGCATTTCCTTCAGCAGTTTCACTGTTTGGAATCACCGTCTGTGGTCACGGTGTGAAGTGGGGACCTAGTTTCTGCCTTCTACTTGCTGGATACCCAGCTTTCTTGATGCTGTCTGCTGAAGAGGCTGTCTCCTCTCCAGCATGTTTTTGGACTTTTGTAGAGAATTAGGTGGCTGTAGCTGTTGGGCTTCAGGTCATTGGTTTATATATCAGCACCATGCTGTTTCTGCATGATGACTCTGCAGTATAACTTGGAACTTGGATTTATTTGCTTTGATTTATTTCATGTGTATTGGTGCTCTGCCTGCATGTATGCCTGTGTGAGGGTGTCAGACCCCCTGGAACTGGAGTGAGCTGCTATGTGGGTGCTGGGAATTGAAGCTGGGTCCTCTGGAGGAGTAGCAAGTGCCCTTAACCACTGAGCCATCTCTCCAGCCCAAAATCGAAGTAACATTCTGTATTTTTTAATTGATTTTACTTTGTATGTATGGCTGTTTTGCCTGCGTGTCTGTTTCTGTACCATATTTGTGCCTGGTGCCCTTGGAGATCAAATGAGGGCATCAAATCTCTTGGAACTGGAGTTACACACAGTTGTGAGTTGCCATTTGAGAGCTGGGAATTGAACCTAGGTCTTCTGGTAGAGCAGCCAGTGCTCTTAACTACTGAGCCATCTCTCCAGCCCCTCGTATTACTCTTTTTTGCTCAGGATTGCTTTGGCAATCCTATCTGGGGTCTTTTGTGAAGAATGTTATTTCGAAAGGGTTGCAATAAACCTACAGATTGATTTGTGTAATATAGCAATTTTTACAACAGTAACTCTGCCAATCTATGAGCATGGGAGATCTTTCATCTTCTTTTATCAAGTTTTCTGTCCCATGTTTAATAGTTTTAATTACTAACATCTTTCGCTCCTTTGTTTTCATAGGTTTTTAAAACTATTTTTAAAAATTGATCATCTGTATATGTGTGTCAGGAAGTCTGTGCATACGTGTGAGTACAGGTGTTCGTGGACTCCGGAAGAAGGCATCAGATCCCTTAGAGCTGCAGTTACAGGCAGTTGTGAGTTGCCCAATGTGGATGCTTGTAACTGAACTCAGGTCCTCTGCAAGAGCACTATATGCTCTTAACCCTGAGCCATCTCTCCAGACTATATAGTTTTTATCATATTGACGAGTGCTATTTCTAGTCCTAGTTCCTTCAGGGCTTTTATCATGAAAGGATGTTGAGCCAACTTTCTGTTGTCTCCAAGAAACAAAAGATAACCACAGGCTGAAGTCAAAGAATGGAAAACAATCTACCAAGTGAACAGAAACTGAAGACAAGCTGGCTTAGCTCTTCTGATATTTGGTAATGTAGTTTCCAAGCCAAAATTAGTAAGAAGAGACAAAGAAGGCCACCATGTATTAATAAAAGGAAACAATTCATCAAAGATATAACAATTGTAAATATATATATATACCGAATGCTGGAGCTCCTTATATCCTAAAACAAACACTAATGAACTTAAAAGATCAAACTGGTTCAAATACAATATCCCACTGTCATCTCTAGATAGGTTCTCCAAGCTGAAAATCAACAAAGGACCCTCAGAGTTAAACTACATCCCAGATGAAATGGCCTTAACAGAGGTCTACCTGCATCCCTACCCAACAGAAACAGTGCGCATCCTTGTCAGCAGTCCATAAAGCTTTCGCTAAAGCAGACCACATTCCAGGCCACAGAGTGATTCTTACCAAGTACAGAAGAAGTTAGATAATCACTTGTGTTTTATCAGCTCACACTGCAGTAAAAACAGAAATCAACAGAGTAAGAAAAAAAAGCAGAGATGACACAAGTACACGGAGACTGAACAACACAGTGAGCAATTACTGGGTCATTAAAGAAAACAGGGGGGGGAAGTTAAAAGTTCCTAGACTCACATGGAAACAAAAGCACAATTGACCAGAACTTCTGCAATACATTGAGGATCTTCTAAAAGGAAGTTTGTAGCTGTGACTTAAAGAATTATATATATTATACATATACGTGTTTATATACATATTCATACACACACACACACACACACACACACACACACACACACACATATATATATATATATATATATATATATACACACACACACAAACACATATATATATCTGGCTGGCATGATGGTACACACCTGTAATCCCTGGGAGGCAGAAGCAGGAGGATCTCTGTGAGTTCGAGGCCAGCCTGGTCTACAAAGTGAGTCCAGGACAACCAAGGCTACACAGAGAAACCCTGTCTCAAAAACAAATAAGTTTTAAATCATAATGATCTCAAACAAATAACTCAATGATGCGCTTCAAGATCCTAGAAAAACAAGAACAGTCCAAACACAAAAGCTGCTGACAGGAAGAAACAATAAAGATCAAGTCAGAACAACCCCCTCAATCACAATCATCCCAGGACTAGAAAAACTAGAAAAATCCCCCATTTCATTTCAGATGGAAGCAGAAGAGGCTCTACAATGGTGAAGCAAACCTTAGAAAAGAGAAATGCTGAAGGTATCACAGTAACTGATCTCAAACTCTACAGCAGCCCCATAGTAATAAAACCAGCATGGTACTCATCTCTGTTTCCACTCTTAGTGCTGTGCTAAAACAATCTGATGAGACCAACCTAAGGCAGAATGGGTTCACTTTGGCTCACGTTTACACGTTGCGGTACATCATGGTGGTAGCTTCAAGGCTGCAGAAACTTAAAATAGCTTTGATTGAAGTCAGGACCAGCATGGTGGCTCGGTATGATGGCCCAATAAGACGAGACATGTGAGGGTCTGGCTGGTGCTGTT
The DNA here is from genome assembly GCF_907164565.1 of Psammomys obesus. Classification (NCBI taxonomy): domain Eukaryota; kingdom Metazoa; phylum Chordata; class Mammalia; order Rodentia; family Muridae; genus Psammomys; species Psammomys obesus. The sequence goes on from NW_026590405.1 coordinate 1,393,466, forward strand.
CTATTAGGTTAGAGTGGCCGATGATGAGTGAGGAGCTGGGCTCTGCAGAACCCAGGGAGCCTGGGGTGAGATGTGGGGCTGGGTGGGGTCGGGATGTGATCAATTAGCGCAGGGCAGGGCTCCTCCCCTGTCCTGGTGGTAAGGCAGGCTAAGGCAGGCTCCAGCCTCAGGGAGCCCCCAGGCCTGGGGCTAGACAGAGGCTGGAACATGGTAGGCCTTTCCCAGCAGCAAGAAGCTATGTGTTCATATGCGTCATGTCTCTGCTCAGCCCTGACCAGAAGAAGCCCCAGAGAAGTCTCTGCACCCAAGGAATGTCCATCAGGAACGAAAGGCCGCAGGTCAGGTCACACATGTGCCGGGAAGATCCAGAAGGGCGCCAGCAAGAGATGGAGGTGGAAGGGAATTCCCTGTGCTCAGCTGAGGACTCTGGGAACACAAGGCCCTGCAGCAGGAGAAACATTACTAACCCACTCACCCTGCCAACAGGAAAAATAATAACGGAACACATGATTTTCTCAACAGGCCCCAGAGCAGAATTCAATGAAAGTCCACATCTCCGTGTGATAAAAATGCTATGCAATTAAGAATAACAGGTTTCATCACTCCCTGGATGGAGAATGTGTTTAAAAGCAAACGCCTACAGGGTACCTGAGAGTATGTGCGGCTTTGCCCTAAGAACACACACACTCATATTCAAATGCTGCACACACCACATGGCTCTGTCCTGAGGATGGTGAACTACACACACACACACACACACACACACACACACACACACACACACCCTCATTTAGGTGGCTTCTTTTTTGACAGGTATCACTCTAAGGGTTCCAGAAAGCCTCAAGACTTCATGCTGTTTATGGTCCAACATGCTGATGAGGCAGGAATGTCTGAGGGAGAAAAGTGGAAGGGCAGTCAAGCAAGCCTGTCTGGCTTGGGTCAAGAAACCTCAGTCAGCGCACATGACCTTTGTGCGAGCAACCGGCAGTGCCTTGTCTTGGCCTCCGTGAAGAATACTGGCAGGCCGTTTTCTCACAGCCAACTCTAGATACAGTGACACTGTTAGCTGTAGTCACAAATGAACGTTGACTCGGGGATATGACGGACGACAAGATCGCTTAACATCCTGGAGACTCCATTCCACCTGTCTGTCCACGGGTAGCATATGCCTCGAAGGTGATCTGCCTATACTTCATGCCCAGATGGTCACAGCCCAGGGACCACGGCCCAAACCTACTGCAAAAAGACATTTAGCCACATACGGAGCCCTTGTCCACATAGAAATACAGGAAAGGGGGTAGAGGCACAGGTCTTGGAGTGTCTCTGTCCTCTGCGGTTCAGGGACACTCTTAATGAGGGAAAACAAGGGACCCATATAGCCAGGAAGGGATGCACAGATCTGCCACTAGGCATCAGGAAAGACTCCTTGGATGTGTCCTCCTTGGAGGACTTCAGAAGACTAAGGAAGCCAGATAGTGTTCCTGTAGTCAAAGGGATGGCCTGATATGCTCTCACGAGGACACACCTCAGCAAGAAGGCCTGGAGTTGGAAGAGACCTGGCCAGACTGCAGGCCTTTGAGAATTGGCAGGCCACCTGAACATTGCTGAGGAGAGGCCTACGTCCAGGCTGCCTCAGTGCAGGCCCATCCCTGCCGGGCCCCTCAGGAGAGAGCCTGGGCGGACATTGGCTTGTCTGAGCTGAGCTGAAGGCCTCAGGGCTGAGAGCAGAGAGCTCCCAACAAAGTCACCTCCAACTGCTGGTCACACTCACTATCCTAATTCCGGCTAGACCCCTGAAGATATTTGCTCACTGGGTTCTTTGCTGCTCCCATAACTCTGTGAGCAGAACAATGGCTGGTGTGTCTGGGGCCTAGAGAGCTGAGGGATCGCCCCCGACAAGATGCTGGTGATTCTGGTGCCTCACAGAGGTAAACATCTGGACCCTGGAGCCACCCCAGGCCTCAGAGTAACTGGTGCAGACCAGCAGCAGTGATTGATGGAAGGGCCTGGTCTTCCAGGGCCCCTCACATAAATGCCTCCTCTTGCAGCCCTAAGATGGCATCTGCACTTCACCTTTGGAGTAAAAATAAGTCCAGCGATCTGTGGCTGGACAGCAGAGCCAGCAAGCAGCTGGGTCCTTGCTGGAGGCTAGTGCATCTAAACTGAACCAGCCAGGACTTAGCAGGTAAAGGAGACACTGGAGTCTCAGGGAGCCTGGTATGGCTTGAATTAGCCCTTGGTGCCCATGGCATTTCTGCCAGCCCAGCTTGCCCCAATCCAGCAACCCTGGCTAGCTGTGCCCAGGCCAGCCCTGGGCTCCAGGTTCCACATTGGGCCAGAAGCCCAAGAAGGGAGAGAAGCTGGACCTACCTAGGACAAGGGTCAGGAGCAAGGCTTCTTGCTTTCCACTTCAGGTGTACAGGAATCTCGGAGCCACCTGGCAGTCTTAGAGCACCTGAGAAAGGAGATGACATGAGAAGGCAAAGGCCTCTGCCAAGGGTTCCATAAGTCAGGCCTGGGTCAGCTTTGCCAAGTTGTACCTCTGTGTCCAGAGGCCATCCTTGGGTCCCCTTGATGGGCCCCTTGTTCTTCCAGACTGGCAGACATCTCTTGGGGGGGGGGGGGGCTGCTTTGGGACAACCACTAAGACACCCCAATCCGAGGGACCAGAGTCCCACAGCACCAGGCCTCGGGGCTCAGCAGGGTTAGAGCAGCTGCCTGTTCACCCCCTGGACTTGCTGGGTTGCCTGGGAGCTAGCCTCTGCTCTGTGGCCCTTGTCTCTCCTGTCACTAGAGCAACTTGCCTCTGGACTTTTGTCCTTCAGTCTGGGCCACGAGGGGACATAGTTTCATAGAGTGGCATTTTTCCCTCAGCTTTGCAACGACCACTGTTCCTGCTGGACATTTCCTGTCCCCTTGCCCAGCCAGTCATTAAGCTCAGCAGATGCAAAATAAAGTCTTGCCAGGGCCCAGCTCCCTCACAGTGATCAGTCAAACCAGAGATTGGGGCCTGCAGTCAGCATAGTTGAAGGACAGCGGGTGTGGACAGCTCCTGCGGAGACCCCACATTTAGCTGGGTTGTGGCCACCATGGGAGATTTGGGGCTGTGGTCCCCACAAGGTACCCCTTCCTTGGACCTCGTGATCACCAGGTGGGTTGGGACGCACAGGATGCAGGCCTGGCTAGTCAAGGCCTGGTACCCTGGGCCCCTAACTCCACCCCCTATTTGGAATCCTCTGAGCTCCCCGTTGCTTCCCAGCTGTGGTTTCTTCTTCCACCTGACTCTACCACACCACACTGACTCTACCACACCACACCTGAGGCATCTTTCCATCCCACCCCCTCCTTTCCCATGATGTCAGCAAGCACAGGAGTGAGGCGGGGTGTCCCTGAAGGCTCTTTACAAGCCACAAGTCAGGGAAATTGGGCTCCTGTTGGGGGGGGGGGGGAAGCATGGACCTGTCCAGCACCTCTTCATCTATCTTCTGGGCTTTGGGGTAGTGACAATCAGTTGCCTTGGCTCAAGCAAACAGTCCCTTCCTGGGATCTAGGATGGGACTTACTGCCGGGATGATGATTAGAATCCTTTGAGAGCCAGCAGGTCCAGGCCCACAGTTTTCTGAGGCCAAGGACAAGTCATATGGTAGGCTGGGTACCTTCTCCCCAGAGTAGAGGACAAGGTGGTCTCTATAGATAGGACTTCCTTCTGTATGGGTGACATAGCCTTGGCCAGTGAGGTACAGGTGGACACTGCTGGAGGATCTCTGAGAAGGCCACAACAAGGGAACATCTTAACATTTCCTGTTCTCTCTGAGCCTTTTCCCTCTGCCCAGCTTCTTCCTGCCTAGACAGAATGTGACTATGACAGCTGGGGGGCTTTGGCAACTGCTTTAAGCATTGTAAGAACAGGACTGGCATCCACACTGCAGGCGACAGAGGGCAGCTCCAAGTCTCTCACTGACAGGAGACCAAACTGCATTTTGGGTACCAGATTCCTGTGTGGGTTTCAAGCAGCTTGGACACAACCAGTGGAATCTCTTGCTTCCTTGGAACTCCAGGACGGGCTATATCTCAGCCTGCTTGCAATGTGAATACCATGGGTCAGTGTCCTGCCCCTAGGAGCCTGTCTCTGACAGAAGAATACAGGGCCCAGGCTCTGTCAGCCACCTGCCCTTCTGACTGGGCTCTCAGTGCAGTTGCTCAGAACCCATCACCACCAAACTTTCCTCTGAGTCTCCCAGGTTGCCCTGCGTTCTTCCTAACCCTGAAACTGGGCTTTGTTCTCGCTCAGAAAACGTGGGAAGGGCTGTCTACAAATGAGCCAGGCAGATGGTGGAATGAATGGGCAGTTAGAGGTGACTAAGAAGGGAGGGGCAGGCCCTGAGGACAGGCCACGTGCACAGCCCCTCCGAAGGGAAGGTGGAACCCGTGCCTGTGTTGGAGGCACCCTGCCGGTTGTGGTTGCAGTTCCCACCTAGGCCGGATGGCCATTCTGAGTACTGTTAAAGGCAGGGCTCCCTCTGCCCCAGCGGCGCTCTTTGCTCGCTCTTTGCTCTCCACCTGACTTCATCTGGAGAGTGTCTTTAGACACAGACACCCCTAACCACGTTTAATATATGGCCTCTGACACAGCTCCCTGCTAGCTCTCCTCTCCTGGATGATAATTAGCCTAGATAATAATTAGGCGCTGTGTTTCCATTCATATGATAGGAGCGTGCTGTATAATGCAAATGAAGCATCCTTGAAGCGCCTAGTCTAACCAATTATGTACACCCATTCTTGGAGCCACCCACCGGCTCCCCAAGGGGCATATAACCAGTTCTTGTAATTAAAGTTGAATTAAGCCATCAGCGGGTTCCCGGGGTGTGAGATCCCTGTATGGTGCTCACTGGCCACTCCAGGCACGCTTCTCATCTCCTGGCTCTCCTGACTTTGTGGGATTCCGGGAGCCAGCCCCCAGGCAGGAGAACCAATGCCAGAGAACACAGGGCAGAAGCTATGATGGGAAACCAGAAGCCAGGAGGAGCAGCAAGGACTCTCAGGTGTGTGTGTGTGGAGGGGGGGAGCTCTGCTAGCCGGAAGACTCACCCAGGAACCCCTCCCCAGAGGTTTCAAGAACCTCCTTCAAGTTCCCCTGCCATCACACAGCATATCGACACTACACGGGGGAAGGACGAGAGGCCTCGAGGTCCCAGCATGCAACTCCTGCCGGATGACACATGTGTAGCATGTGAACCCAATTACTCACCCCAAGGCCTCAAGGCTGAGTACTGCTTCAAGAAAACAATGAAGGGAGAACTTGGAGGAGCCTAGACATTTATTACTCATCCAGTCCCCAGCTAGCACCGACTGGGGACAGGGACCACACCACCTTCAGGCAGTAGCCTGTCTGCAGATTCAGAAGAGAGAAGAGCAGGGACCCGGCACTCCTGGTTCATTAACCAATTTCCAAAGCACACTCATCCATCACCATCTTTGAAGAGGAAGATGGTTAGCGACCTCCTCCCCACTAGACTAGAACAAGGTCACAAGGACTGCCTCCGAGAGCGACACAAGACGTTTCTGGCAGCCTGAACGAACCAGTGCACGCATGGTGCCTGCGTGCACCCTGTGTATGGTGTGAGCCTGTACGGGTGTGCCCGGTGTGTGCTGGAGCTGTCCAACCCGACCCTGCCCTGGGCTGAACTGCTACAGAGGACAGGTTACCCTGTCGGCCTGAGGGCCAGTGCCGCGTCTGTGGCACCAAGGGCTTTCCTACTTGTGCCTCTCACACACCTGAATGTTGGGCATCAGGCTGAGAAAGGGGGTGGAGAGATGAAGGTGAGAGAGTCCCTGGCAGAGAGGAGGGAGCTCAGCACTCAGGCTGGGTGGACAGGAGCGAGGCTCTCCCCACAGGCCTGTTTCCCCTGCCTGCAGTGGCCTTTTCTTCCAGATGGTCTGAACTACACAGACACAGGGGTCACTTGTCCTCCAGAGCCAATGACAGACACTGCGTGGCCTCAGGGTCTGTGGGACTAGGAAGAAACATTGGAACTGAGATATAACTGTCGATTAAAAAAAGAAAACCTTACTAGAAATGGTTAACCCTTTCAGGGTTGTAGCACGCTGAATCCACACCATGATGGTCCTGTAACTGTTCTAGCCTGCATTATCTTGACAGATTTGGAAGAAAAATGCACTTGAACTGGAGCTCGAAAATAAGGTTATGTGTGGGGCTGGAGAGATGGCTCAGTGGTGAAGCGCACTGGCTGTTCTGGCGGAGGACCTGGGTTCAATTCCCAGCACCTACACGGCGGCTCACAACTCTAGTTCCAGGGGATCTGACAGCCTCTTCTGAACTCCACAGGAACCAAGCACACTTGTGATGCACAAATACACACGCAGGCGTATTTGTGCAAGTCCAAGAGTGACTTCAAAGAGAACGTGGAGGCCTGCCTGCTATCACAGAGGCCAGCTGGCTCCGAGACATCCTGGTAGCACACGCTGATAGTGCTCCCTGGAAACAGGCCACGGGGGTGGCTGAAAACCAGAGGCTGCCCCCCACACCCCAACGCCCACAGCTGCCAGACCATATTCAGGAGCCACATGCAGACAAGGCCTGGGCAGGAGCCAGCACCTCCCAGTGTCTCATGATGTTATCACTGTTTGAGGAACATTCCAGAAGAAACGCGCCTGGTGTTTATTCAACACTTGGCTTCTAAGCAGCACAGAAGCCTATGGGGTGTTGTGCTGTACAGCCTGGGAGCTGTGTATAAGCCTGCGTATCACACATCCCAGCACCCTCCATTCAGAGCAAGCCTGCCGGAGTCTTGTTCTTCACTTAACACAACCCAATGTCCTGGGCTGCAGTGCTTGGCCTGAGGGCCCTTTCGGCTGTCTGCTGAGGGCGGCCGGTAGTTTAAAACTCCAGCCTGTGGTGGGTGGAGTAGCTAGAGTATACCGCAGTCGGCAACCCGAGGAATGCCAGTTTCAGTGTGATGCCCACAGCCTGCTCCTCTCCTTCCCAGCTCATGTGCAGTCAGCCCCTCTTTCTGGAAAACAAAACAAAACAAAACAAAAACCTCAATCTCCTCCAAAGGTAGCCTAGGGTGCTCATGGCCCAGGCAGCAGGAAAAGGTGGGTTTCTGAGCAGAGGGAGACTGTGGGCGGGCTGACAGGTGAAGCACCCCACACACCCATTTATTGCAGCATTCATCCAATGACAGGGCACAGAGAGCCCTCTACCCACTGTCCACAGCTTCCAGGCCCCAGGGAAATAGCTGGTATAGAAGGGGCACACCGCACAGGTATATGTGCCACATGCAGCTGCACACAGCTGCACCTTAGACTGCCGTGTCCCTCCCCAAGGCCCCTGGCTCCCCAGCACCACTGTCACCTCACCCACGACCTCTCCTCCCAACCCAGCGGGGTTCCACAGACTGCCCATCTCAGAGAGAAAACTGCTAGAACTCCAGATGCCAAGACTAATTTCCCGTTCTGAGAAACTTCATACTCCCAGAAGAGTCAGGGGTGTGAGCAGATTTGCAAATGGAGTCACTGTAGACGTAGCTGAGTACATGGAGTCAGGTGGGACACACGTATGAGCCCAAAAGTTGGTAGCCTGTGGCAGGAGGTTTGCCACAAGTTTGAGGCCAGCCTGGGCTACACAGTAAGACCCTGTTGCAACAACAAAAATATGCTCAGAGTAGGGGTCCCTAAATTCAGTGTGACTACTCTGAGTGCATGCACACACCAGCATACACACTTGGGCTTCCTCTCGACTCCCTGTCCCCCAATCCTGAGACCAGAGCAGACAGAGGAGCAGTATGGGGCGGGGCTCTGAACATTCGGCCTCCAGACTGTTTCATTATGCCACCCAGCAGGAAAAAGGCTCCCACCATCCCACTGGTAGGCCACTCTCACAGCAGTACCAAGCCTTGTGAAACTCCTCGTCATCCAAGTGCACAAACCTGCTGGAGTAGAGGAAACCAGGGTGGGGTGCTCAACAGTTTAGGGGGCCTTCCATGCATTCTGACTTACGGTATTTTCATCTGAATCAAAGGCCAGCTCTAACTGACCCCAGCGAGCAAAAAAGCTGTGTGGTCTGTCCAGGCTCGGGGGTCCTGCTTTAGCAGACTAGCAGTTAGGAACACCAGAGCAGAAATGTAGAAGAGATTGAGGACACACGACTGCGGAACATGTCCCAGGCCACACTGCAGCATGGCTCCTGTCTGTCTGCTGAGATGAGTTCCCTCAGTGTCCCAAACACCAGGACTCGGGACGGCTTTCCTTCCAACCACCACACACGTGAGGATGGGGCGGGCAAGCCCAGTCCTGCTTAGGACAGAAAAAACTCTCTGTGGTCAGGGTCTGGGTTTGAGAGGGACACCGCTCAGCTAGGAGTCCCTAACTCTGGGGCCACCGACTGCTCTTCTTGTGCTGGGCATGTTTTGTTGACAAAGTACCTGGGAATGAGTTTAGGAGGAAAGGTCTGTCCCTGGTGGCTTGGCCCAATGGTGATGACATCACGCCATGAGGCAACAGTCAGTTCATGTGACTAAAAAATCAGAGGATCCCAATGTTCTCTACAAGAGCACACTCCCAGAGATCTAACCTGACTGGGGTCCCTTCCTTGGTGGCAGCCCAGTGCAGAGCAGAGGCCAGAGAAGCCAGGCCTCACCTAAGGATGGAGGAACCAAGGTACTGCTGTGCCCCACAGTCATTTCATCTGCTATGTAATCTTCAAGTCAGCACGAAAACCAGGGAACCGCACGCTTTCACAGAAACGCACTGCCACGTAATCTACGTTTATTCTATAAAGATTAGAACACACACAAACCCAGCAAATTCCCTTCATCCGCTGCTTTCTTGGGATCTGCTTCCTGTGTCCGTCCACGTGCTTTGTCTGAAGGGAAACAGGGTACCCACAGCCTGTAGCCCTCTGCCTGCCCACAGTTCTAGCCTCTGGCCAGCTGAGCGCCAGTGGTCAGCCGGTGGTCATCTCTGACCACTATTTGCATCGATTCCGAGGCAGTCCCAGTGATGTCTGCTTGACTCTTCTGCTCAGTCCACTAAAGTGTCCTCTGCCGGGGGCCCTGACATGCTGTAACTGACCTGAACGTGAAGCTGGCCTTGTGGAATGCTCTCCCAAGAAGGACCCTGAAGGGTGGCCTTGTCTTACCCAGCAGAGGCATCATGAAGAGGTGGTAGCCACGGCCAGACTAGAGTCCCTTGAAGCCACATGATAGAAACCTCAGTACAGAGAACACACAGACGGAAACCCCGAAAACCCTGCCACGTTGGACAGCGCCTGCATCACAGGTGGGTTTAGGCACACGTGGCTTCTCCCAATGAGAACCTACTGCCCCGCAGCAAGGCAGCCCCAGTGCCATCAGTAGATGGCTGGAATGGCCTCTAATAAAGGGAACTTAACTCTGTGTCAAGACCTGTTCACTCTTTTAATTAATTAATTAATTAATTAGGCTTGTTGAAGTAATATTTCTGAGTAGTCCTGGCCGTCCTAGAACTCGCTTTGTAGACCAGGCTGACCTTGAGCTCAGAAATCTGCCTGCTTTGTCACACCCAGCTTAGGCCTATTTACTCTTATCCACTTTCATTCACCAGAAGCCCAATGGTGTCCACACCAGGACTGGGGCCCTCTCCCAGGCAAAGGGCCGAGGCCCCAGTGTTGCCAGTCCCCATTCATGGGGGCTGGGGAGCTATGAGCATGTGAGTCCCCTTGTAAAAGGCTAAAGACCCTTGGGGTGAGGGTGTATGTGTGTGTTAGTAATCACGGCAGCAGCTCCCAGATGTGAGGGGAACATGGGTCAGCCTGAGTTGTGAGACTTGTGGGTGCTGCCCTCACCTTTCACATCCTGAAAACACACTAATGCCTAACATAAGGCCATCTTGCCACCCATCTAACAGACTGGTAGGCTGGGCCTGCTCTGCCTCTAGGCAGGACCATTTGCTTCCCTGCTCATAGTAGTACAAGGCAGTGAGGAGCTTGGGCTGAGAGAGGTCAAAGCCACAAGATATGGCCTGGCCAAAGGGAAATAGTGTGAGAGGCAAGGTGGCCAGCCGGGGTGCCCTGCTGTGACCAGGATCCCAAACAGAGCTGGGACGTCATGCTGAGTCTCAGGGGTAGAGCTACTTGACAGGCCTCCAGCTTCACACTACTGAAGACCCTGCCGATCCCCACATGAGCAGCCATCCCAACTCTGCCCTGCTGGCTGGGGACCCTGGGCTTGCTCAGCAGGGAACCAGGACAGCTTTCCTAGAGTCAGCTCAGCCTCAGAGATGCAGGAGTGGCTGGCTCATCACGGGAAGTGAAGCCACAGATGGGCTCCAGGCCATGGAAGCCACAGTCCACAAACCACTTTATTTGTCCTCACCAGCAGCTCTTCCTTCCCCTTCCCTAGGTCTCAAGTCTGGGGAGGTGGCCATGCAGGTCCAGGACAGTATTCAAGAGCTTCTGGCACCTCCACCCACATGAGTCCCTGGGCTCTCACAGCATATACTGTCCTGGTCAGAGCTGTTCGCCACCTTCCAGCTGCATCTGGTGTGCTAGCTGCTGTCCGATGGCCAGCAGGGGACTGGCTCTGTAGGCTGGGCTGGCCAGCAGCTCCCGAAACCGAGTCCTTTCTTCGTCACTAAAAGAATGGAAAGCAGAGGTCAGCATGGGGAGAACAAGAACCCCCAGGGCCCACACAACTAAAGCTGGAGCAGACAGCAGAGTAACCATGAGGGATAGTGCCAGGGCATCAGGACTTCTGGCAGGAGCAAGAGCACACAGGCTGCTGAGCACACACCAACCACGGGTGGGGTCCCTCTACCAGTAGGTCGAAGAGGGATTTGCGAAGGGCTGCTGCCAAGGCAGAAGCTGACAACAGGGAGTAGTGGCAGTTCACATGCCCCCAAGACAGCCTTATATAAGAGGTGCCTACCTCCCAAATGAGCCCAAAATAGATGTGCGCTGGAGAGCTTTGAGCAATGGGGCAGCTCACAGCTAGGACACAGGCAGCTCCGGGGGCCTAGGTTCTTCAGTGACCCTGACCTCTCAGATACACAAGAGCCTTGGCTGTCAGTTCCTCTCATCCCTTCCCCTAGCTCAGCATGGCCGCCTTCAGTCGTGCCTGGAGACACAGGACTGTGTTGCTGCCACATACAATGTCAGTCAAAAGAGAAGGCAAATGGCCCAGTGGCTCATTCATATGTTTGAACTTTTGGTCCTCAGCCAGTGGAACTATTTGGGAAGGATCAGGAGGTGTGGCCTTGTTGGAGGAGATGTGTCACTGGGGGTAGACTTTGAAGTTTCAAAAATCCACACCAGGCCCATTCCCTCTTCTTCTCTACCTGCTGCCTGCCCCAGCACCATGCCTCCCTGCTTCCTACCTTGACAATAATGAACTAACCCTCTGAAAAGCTGTAAGGCAGTCCTAATTGTTTCCTTTTGTAAGAGTGGTCATGGTTGTGGTGTGTCTCCACATCAATAGAAAAGTGATTAGGACGGACGGCGAGGATGCTGCAGGTGCAGCAGCAGAAGCAGCTGTGGGGACGAGACATATCCCGGCAGGTGGAGCAACTGCTCGTTCCTGCCACAGTGCAGAGGGAGCTGCCCTGGTCCAGGCTGGGCTATAGTGGAAGCTCGGGTGACTGCCAGAGGACAGGTCAGGGGGATGCTGACCCAGCAGGAGCTGTCTATACCGGTTGCCTTCAGACAAAGTTACAGAGAAAGAAGTATGTTCACAGGAGAGAGGAAACAATTAAGAAACACACAAGCCTGAAAGGAATCAAGTGAAGATGAATTAAGAGGTGAGGTGTGGAAGAGAGATGAGGCCAGCCTGGTCTACAGAGCTAGTTTGAGGACAGCCAGGGTTACACACACACACACACACACACACACACACACAAGACAGGATGTATCTCATCGGTAGATATCTGAATGTTTGAGGCTCTAGGTACAATTCCCAGCACTTGGAAGAGAGTTGAGGCTCAATACAAATTTCTAAAACCAAAAGTAATCATTAAAAAGACCTTTCCTAACCCACACATTGAAAGGACATGAAGGACTGCAGGAAAAATTGACACAACACTCAATACTAACAAATAACAGGTTCTATGCAGACAAAGAAAAACATCCTGCATGGGTGTGAGATCCAGGCTGCCTCAGGTTCCCCCAAAGCTTGCACAGCACTGGAGCTAAGTCTCCAGGGGCTGATATGCAGATCTCATGGCCAAGCTCACATCTGAGAACAATTCAGTCAGCCAGCAGGACAATGCTGCTAAAGAACAAGGTGTGGGGCTCTGTGTGTATGAGCCACGGTAAACACATGTCCCAGCCACCACCCCAGAGGCTGGGGAAGGGTAAGTCCTACACTAGATGCCATCACCTCTCCCTGGAAGCACTCCAGATAGGCGCCCAAGACCTAACTACAGGACAGCAAAGTAAGGCCTCAAAAATGTCTCCCACCCAGAGTCAAAAGCCAAAACCGAGGGACTGGAGAGATGGCTCAGAGGTTAAGAGCACTGGCTACTCTTCCAGAGGTCCTGAGTTCAATTCCCAGCAACCAAATGGTGGCTCACAACCAGCTACAATGAGATCTGGTGCCCTCTTCTGGCCTGCAGGCAGAACACAGTATACATAATAAATAAATCTTTAAAAAAGAAAGAAAAAAAAAAAAAAAAAAAAAAAAAAAGGTCAAACCTGGTCAGAGAAGAGGCTAGGAGCTAGAGCAGGGGAGAGGGTGGGACTGGGGCTGCAGATCAGGAGATGAGGAAGAAGGCCCTGTTGGGCATGGTTGTACTCACAGGAGCTGCTGTCTCTGGGCTGTGCTCATCCGGCTAAGCTCCACTGGCCTGGGCTTGCTGGTCACCCTGCTGTGGACACAGAGAGTCCAAGTCAGTCTGACACCACATTTCCCCAGAAAATTTGCTCTGTGGCGCCCCGAGGAGTTCCTGAGTTCCACACTGCACACTGGCTGTGAAGACTGGCTCTAGATGAGCTGTGTCACCCGTGTCACCTGGCTGCCATATCTGGGGTTGACAACCACAGTGTCCAGGGTCTTCTTGTCTCACTCCCCAAGGTTCTAGTGTGATACGGAAGGGACTATCACCCCTGAAAACACATCACGTTTGTACCTCGAGTCTGCTACCTGCCCAACCTGAGTGGAGGACAAGCCACCTAAGTGGCAGGCAGCCCTGGAGCCTTCACTGCACAGCCAGGGCAGGACTGAACTCTGAAAACACACGGCACTTCCTGACATGACATGGCACCTGACATCTATCCTCTCACTTTTGATGAGTAGAGAGGGCTATGCTACTAGAGGTATGTGGCAACTGCCACTCTACTGTGACGGTAGGAGGCAGGCAAACCCCACATCTACCCTATAGATGACAAAGTGAACCGAGAAGCCTTTTGGGGCAAGAGAGTTTTGCCTGCTGACCGACCACCAGACTAGGGTACCATGAGAAGACTCTCAGGGCCTTCCAAGCCACTGCACTGGGTCTAACTTAGGGGGTTAGTTTGAGGGTCTGGGGCTCAGTGCCAGGCAGCACATCTCCTAAGGTCAATTCTATTACTTCCAGGTCATGGCAGGAGCATTCCTACAACATGCCCAGGAACATGATTCAATATTTAAAAGAGAGAAGCAGCCCCACCCAGCAGCAAGGGACCTGGGCAGAAAGGAAAAACCCAGAGCCTAGCATCTGACAAGATGCTAAAAGAATGAAACCCAGAAAAGGAGGCAGCCAGAGGAAAGGCGGAAAGCACCATGCCCTGGGCCAGTACCTAATTTAGACTCCTGAGCAGGAGGACTCATCTATTCATGTTCCTTTTCAAATATGCATGAACGACACTTTTGTGTCTTCTCGTCTCTTTCTCACACCCAGGCCTCTGGTCTCCCTGGGAAAGGACTGTTAGGCTGCGTGCAACCCTCTTTCCCTGCCCCAGTCTGTGAGGATGGAAACCTCCTGCCTGTTTGATCAGCTTCTCCAGACACCTCAGAATCCCTCGGTATGAGAAGCAGCACCTAAGCAGCGGTGGCCGGTGCCTGGAGGACAGTGTGCAAAGGAACACTGCCCCAGGGGACCTAGCTTGTCACCTCAGTCCCACTGGCTGTGTGATGGGGAAAGTCTCCCTCAATGCAGTCCAGAGCTGCTCTGAGTATGGAGGGGGCAGCCCAGGTCTTACAGGACTCTGTTATGGGCGCAGAGAGATCCTGAACTCAGGCCTAGAAGCAAGAACACAGCCTGACCCTGTGAAGTGCCTCCACATGCGGATGGTGGACTTCCTAGAGCACAGCCTCATATGGTGTTCCATAATTGAAAAATTTAAAAACAGTAGATTTCCAAACATACAACAGCCAAAAATAAATTCAGAACCAAATGCAGAATGAATCCAGGATGTTTTCGGCAGAACTTGCCCGAGTTACCTCATGCACCTTTGCTGCAGTCTTGGTCCTGGAGTGTAAAACACAGCAGGCACTGCCAACCAGCACTGCCTGACTCCTGACTCAGACACGAGGCTGTTACATGGCAGGAGCGGCAGTGTTCTTCCTGAACCAAGTTTCTGGCTCTCAGAGAAGCACAGTGGTGTAACTGTGGAAATAAATACTTGGAAGGGGTTCTTATGGTTCTTCATGCCAGGATCAAATCTGGGTATCTTTGCACTGTATTTTTAGAATGCTGGATATATACTTTTTGTTCTTTATTCTGTTTACTATGTGAGACATCATTCTTAGCATTTATGATTATAAAATAAAAATGCTGATCAACTCTGGAAAATACTAAAGATACTCTACATCCTTAGTTAGCAAATGAACAGCCAGGATTTATTTTTTAAAAAGATTTGTTTTTATTTTTACTTATGTGTCATAAAGATGGCCCAGCCTGCATTAGCTTCTTCCTGGCAACTTAGGTTTTCTCTAACCTCAAGAAAACATGTGGCACACTTCAATGGAGGGATGGTTAAAAAAAATAAAAAGAATGCCTGACTCGATGGGCACTGGTAGCTCACACCTTTAATCACAGCACTTAAGAGGCAGAGGCAGAGGCAGGTGGATCTTTCAGTTTGAGGCCGGTCTGATCTAAAAAGCAAATCCAAGACAACCACAAAGAAACTCTGTCTCAAAAACTAGCTCCCACCGCCGCCCAAAAGTGCCTGCCTCAGTCTGAGAAGCTCGCAGCCAGGAGGAGCCTGAGGAAATGGAAGGAAGGCACATCAGCGTTCCTCCTGTTAATTACAATTTCACCGGGTGGTGTTTGTTCAAGCGGGTGTGTTTGTATAGGTATGTACATGTGTGCAGTGTGCTCATGTACCTATGAAGGCCAGAAGTCAGCCTCAGGTGTCCTCCTCAATCACTCTACCTTATTTAACTCGGAGCTCATCAATTTGGCTAGGCTTGGCTGGCCAACGGGCTCCAGAAATTTTGCTATCTCCACCCACATGGCGCTGGGGTCATAGACGCCACGTCCAGATTTTTACGTGAGTGCTGGAATGCAAACTCAGGTCAGGTGAAGTGCACAGCAGGCACCTTACAGACTGAGCTGTCTGTCTCCTCACTCCACAGACTACTGCTTTCCACTCATTATTATACGCGGTTCAATCCTGGTCCACTGTGACAAACTTCCAGCATGTGCCCCATGTTTTCCGATGTTAACAGGTAACTATCTTGGCCATTTTTCTGTAAACCTAAACTACTTGTTTTTTTCTTGTTATTTTGAAACAGGGTCTCATGATGTCTACCAGTCTGGCCTCAAGTTCACAGCAATCTTCCTGCCTCAACTACTCAAGTGCTGGGACTCTGAAGCTGTTCTGGAACACAGCAGAGTCAACTGGCTGCCACAGGGTGAGTGCTGGGGCTCCTGCGAGCAAGCACTCAGGGCTGGGGCAAGATGGGAACCTTCTCCCACAACAGCTGAAGCAACCCTGGGGAGGCACATGGCTCCAGTGCATTCCTCTCTGGGCTGGTAGAGCAAACTGTTTCTGCAGCCCTCCCCCTTCTGGGAGCCCCAAGCACATTTTTCAGATGAGAAACTATAAAGAGGGAAGGGACCCTTGACCAGGGTCACATTTTTTGCTTAAGAACCAGGAATGGAATCTGCATGGCTGGCTCTGTTCAGCTGCTGAGTCTCAACCCTGTGTCAGTGCCGTGTCTGGCCTGAGCAGAATGGGTGTTCCATCTTGGGAACCCAGCCCTTGGCCATCTGGCTCTACAGCATGTCACCAACCTGCCACATGACAAGGGTGAGGGCTCACAGACCAGCGTACATAACCTTTGCTTTATCCTCAGATGAAAATTCAGCAGGAGAAAAGATTATTTTTTTATATAGGCAAAATAAGAAGTAACAAGCCTTGTGTGGTGGCTCACACCTGTAATCCCAGCACTTGGAAGGCTTAAAAGGACTGCATTAAGTTCAAGGTCAGTCTGAGTTACACAATGAACAGGACAGCCAGGATAGTGAGACCTTGTCTCAACCCTCACTACCACCACCCTCCAAAGAACAAAAACAAAAAACCCCACAAACAGTAATGTCAATTAACACTGAAAGCCAGCAACTCTTGAGAGCAGAGAGCCCTGAAGCTCCTCCATCTGCCCAAAAGTACAGCTCTGCAGTTCTGGAAGCCCCCTGCCCTGTGTCCACTCCTCATCCTTTCACTGCAGGAGGATAGGTAAATTCAGGGCTGTGTGGGTTCCATGCCATACAAAGAGTGCCCAAGAACAGAGGCTCGTCCTTGTGTGGGCTGGGGAAGGGAGGCACACAGGCTGGGGTCAGGTAAAGGTTCACTGAGAGAGGGATGGCAGGCCCTGTGCCTGACCACGTGCCCAGGATGGAAACTGAGGACAGAGGAAAGAAGGCATGAGGGAGCACACACTGGCAGGCCAGCGAGGCTCCCACTAGGGCTAAATCCAGGTCCTTCTTTCCTAATAGTCACTACTATACTCAAGGGCTCAAGTCAAGGGCGAGGCTCTCTGAGCCACACGTGGCTTGAGTGTTGACTTACTCACCTGGCAGACAGGAGCCCTCATAGATGCTATCAATCCCTCTCCTCACCTCTGTGGTGATCCAAGGCTGCTGACCACAGCTCTGTAAAGAGATGGCCGGTGCCAGACACTCACCGTCTGGTTTGCTGCTGCTGGCGACTGGCCTCCAGTTCCTGCAGTTCAGGTAGAGCATCCCTCAAGGGGTGCAGATCACCTACCACCACCATGGCCTTGCGCTTTTGTTCCTCCCTGAGCTTCTGCTCCGCCAGCTTTATGGCTTCAATTTCTGAGGGGAGACACAGGAGTATATGCCAGTTAAACCCCATTCCCCAGCCCGCCCCCTCAGAGGCCACCAATGCCAAGGCACCCACTAAGCTGTGTGCACCCTGGGGCCTGTTTGCTCTCAAAGAGCAGAAGTGTCTTTGTTTCCCCCACTGTCACCAGCTCTGAACCCCTAAAGACTTGGGAGGAGGACCAGCTCTGAGTTATTTTTTTCTCCTTAATCACAGAGGCACACTTTAATTACAGGGCTGACTATGTCAGCTTGGAGCTGCAGAACAAAGGGCTCCCTCCTCTGTAAGGGGCGCAGTGCGGGGCCGGGCACACAGGCACAGGGGGCCGGATGCAGTGTGGGGCCAGGCACACAGACACAGGGGGCCGGATGCAGTGTAGGGTCTGGGCACACAGAAACAGGGCAGCCCTGTGGCATAGGGAGAGTGGGCAGATGCAGGCCCTGGCTCCATTTCCCAAGGACTCTTACTGAGGAGCCACAATGTCCTTTACCCTGGGCTATCTAGAACCATGTGGCACCTCCTTGAGACCGCAGGACGCAGGACGAAGAGAGTGGCCTCATGGGGAGGAACTGAAAGCCATAGGGAGGCACAGGGAGCAGGGGGGTGGCCAGGTTGTATGCACAGCACTAATGTAAGAGAAAGTTCATTGCGGAGCATAACCTTGATTTTCTTCAAAGGATGAATTTAATTCCAAGTTGCTGATGTAACAAGTACTTAAAGTAATTTGCCTGCATGTGGCTGAGAGGTGTATGCAGGACTGGGATAAAGCCCCACTTTCTCTGGGTCACACACAAGGACCTTTACTCAGACACTTCAATCATGCGGTGACCCTAGCAGAAGGGGTGAGGCAACCAGCAGCTTCCCCCTCAGCAAGGCCAACCTGAGCATCCCAGCCAGGCAGGGCCAATATGCCAGGGTCTATCACTTTACCCTGAGACAAAAAGAGCCCACCAAGCCCTCTGCCCAGTGTACCCTAAGAGATTTTGTGGATTTATAAAGGGACAATTTGTTTTTTGTTTTTTTTTTTTTTTCAGTCTAGGTGGAACAGAGCAAACAATTCACTTAGCACCTCATCAAAACCAGCAGCTCTTCCCTGAGCCAAATCATGGGGGTTGGATTTCCCTGGCAGAAAGAAAGGCAAGGGGCCACTCCCTCATACATGCAGACCCAGCAAAAAGAGATGGAGGCTGAGGAAGACATGCAGCCCAAACACAGGGAAGCAAATCCAAGCCAGAGATGCGCAATCAGGGCGGTCCAGGTATGCAAGGATAGTTTGGTGTCTGAAGTTGATTAACCCACCATGACCCACAGCAATGCCAGCTAAAGGGGTGGGGGGAGAACCTGGTCACTAGATGTGCCAGAAGAGATGTGATAAAACACACTGTCTACTCATGAGAAAATTATGATGAAACCATGAACAGACCCAAGATCGTAAATATCTCATGTCTACTGAACTCAACAAGACAGGGCCAATCACATCCTGGCACTACCATCTGGCAGTTCACTGCCACCAGTGAGGCAGAGACAGGGGCAGGAGACAGCAGGGAGCAGTGAGGGTCATACATGTGTCCAGCCTCAATCTCTAACCCACAATGCAACAGGACTTTTAACCAAGTTGGGAAACTAAATCCTATTCTTAAACAGACAAAAACAAAACCTTCAGCTATTAGAGACAGGGGGTTAAGAAGATCAAGGTCATCCAGGACAGTCTAGAATACTCAAGACCCTGTCTCAAAAACAACAACAACAAAAACCTCAATGTGAACAAAACATTATTTAAACAGAATTAACAAGAGAGCAGGTCTACCCTCAAAATACACAAGAATGAAGCCCAGAGGAGAGCACCAGACAAAGAGAGGTGGCCGCACATGGGGCTGCCCTCCCTCCCTGCACCCCAGGATGAATTACTTGAGCTGGACACTCTCAATAAGTAGAGAACCACCAAAAGTAACACACAGTAACACCGCACAGTATCACTGGGATCCAGGAAAGGAAATCACTGCCATGAAACAGAGCTTCTGAGCTGCCTTGGACCAGGCGGGCACCTCAGGTGTCACAACAGCACTTAGCAGCTGGCTGTGCCTGCTGTGAAGCGCAGTCCTAGGACACCTGAAGCCGCCATGCTCAGAACATAACACTCCAGGGAGGGAGAGCACTTCCTGAGGGATCTGGCACTGGGGAGGTAAAGTCTTCAAGCAAAGTGGAGCAAATGGAGAGAGGGACAGGACAAAGGTAAAGCTTGGGACAGTTCCTCACAGTGACAGCAGTGAGAATGCGTCAGGGACCAGCAGGCTCCACAGCCACAGAAGAGACGTACTGCCGGTCCTGAGAATCCAGTATAGACAGCCACCAGACCCAAGACACAGCCTGCGCACGATCACAACACACAGGTCGTTACTAAAACACTTTGTACTTTCAAAAGTATTTGTCCAAAACACCACACACACACACACACACACACACACACACACACACACGCACACACACGGTGGGGATCACCTACAGCACAGATAATGTTCGTTAAGGAAACTTATGCTGAGGCACACCATGTTCCTTGGCTTGACTTGATTAAGTGTCGGTGGCAAACCCTCCTGAAGTTGATCTACAGACTCAGTGCAGCCCCAAACATCATCCCTCTCAGTTTTTGTTATTCTCTTAAGGAAAATAAATAAACAAGTAAACAAATAAGTGAGGTAAGTGGAAATGCTGACAAACACTGATAGCCAGAGCAACCTAGGACAAGGGTGCAGAGGAGGCCTGGTGTGCCAGTTCCACCCGCTGAAGCTACAGTAACCCTGGGCCACAGCACAAGCACGGAATGGAGAAAAGCCATGTGACTTTCAAAAGGACAATCCAAAGAGGAGGGCAAAATGCGTCAGGCTGGCAGGACCACCCACCAACTCACAGCAGACTGTGCCAGTTCAGAATGGACCACAGCTTAAGGGCAAGCAAGGCTATGACACTTCCAGAAGGAACACAGGAAAATATCTTCATGACTTGGGATTAGGTGCTGTTTGTTTGCAAAAGAGTCTCTTATATAGCCCTGGTTGTCCTAGAACTCACTGTGTAGAATGAGTTCTTGGACTCACAAGATATCAAGCCAGGCAGCGCTCTCTTAAACAAGGCACACTATGGCCACATGGAAAATGAAATATGGGTTTACGGTTTTTAAAAATTAAACTCCTGTAGTTAAAAAAAAAAAAAAAAAGTTAAGAAAATGAACAGATGAACAGGCAAGAAAGTCTGCAAGAAATACAGTGCGCACACAGGGCCAGGGCCAGGGCCAGTGGGTCCCAGGCACACACAGAGACCTCAAGCTCAGTAATAAAAACCGAGCACCTCAAGAAAAATGAAGCTCAGTGAAGATGAAATGTAAACGAGATGCAAGCACATGACAATGCTCTTTCACAGAACAAAGACCAGCAGTCCATGAGACCTCAGCCAATGTCACCAGACACTCGACTAAAGATATGACAACGCCGGTCCATATGGCTGTCGGGCCACCACAACTCTCATGCTGCTGTGGGGAGCACATGAATGACTGCTTCAGAAGAATGTCTGGCAGTGCTTATAAAACTAAACATACACCTGCCCTCTGACCCAAGACTCCATTCCTAAGTATTTACAGAAGAGGAAGAAGAACATGTCCACAGAAACACTAGGACAAATGCGCACACCACCTCCCTCAGCACAGGCGAGACGGAAGAGCAGATATCCATCAACGGAAGGGCGGCACTGATGGCCATGAACAGGGTGCTGCCTGTCAGCCTCAGGGCCGGCCACTGCTACGTGCAGGGCAGCCTGGCAGGAAGGCAGAGCACTGCCTGTGTGAGTCATTCCCGGACTGCAAACCCAACCACAGACACGCTGGACATGGCACCTCATACTGGGTAGTCAGGGAGCATACACAGCTGTCCGTAGTTATTGCTGATGCCACGTAAACACGCTCTTCACAGAGACCAGAGAGAGGGGTTCATAGACAAACTAAACGCTAGCCAATCGTAGGTTCAGTCCCCAGTACCGGAAGAGCGTGGAGACAGGGGACAAAGAGAGGGAAGAAACAATACGGAGCCTTTTGCTGACAGAGCCTGAGATCTGAGGAAATTGGACTATTTTAGAAGAAACCATGAGCAATAAAAATTGACTCAAATCAACCAACCACCAGGAACAAAAACTTCCACATCAAAGAAGCACACTGCGGACGTGGCCAGGTCCTACGCTGAGCCCTCTGCATGACCTGCTCCGAAGAGAGCACGCCACACAGTGTTTTGCTAGGAATTGTGAGGAAGTGGAGGGCAGCCTATTTCTTTAAAAACCACCCAAAAAGTAACAAAATGTAAAACTAGTAATCAGAGAGAAAACTGATCAATTTCTATAAATACTTCTTCCAAAAAATACCCTTTTATGTAAAGTTTTCAAGAAAAAAATTTCAAGAAAAATTCTTATTTTCAAGAAAAAATAAACCATATTTAAACATGGAAGATGAAATGTTCTAAATTAACTCCCAAAGTTGGCAGAATCGCACTAAAAAGATAACAGCTGAGAAAAAAACTACAAAGCAATCTTTGTAATTTTCAAGTACACAGAGAAAATGCTTGGGAAAAGTCGCACGTAATCAGCATTACGGAGAATGACTACCTAGTACAGGCAGGGGGTGAGGGAAGAGCCGCTCCATCTGCTCCAGATGCCTGAGAGAGCAAGACCAAGTGCACCTCAGCCACGCCAGCCTAGCCCCTACTCCTGCAGCTGCGCGACAGAGCCTCAGAGATCGGGAGCTCGGGTCAAGCCTGGCTGCCCACAGAGGTGAGCTGGCCTAGGCCATAGGAACTCTACTATAAAATACCCAACCTCAGGCAGACCTGGAAAGAGCTGCACACAGGCCTCCGCTGTGTGCAAGGGCTCTGACCCACAAACGTGCAGGTGATGTTATTTCTGTAGGTAAAGCTCTCATCACGGAGCCCCAAACAGACCACTTTACCTGACTTTCAAGGACAGGAACGACTTTCAAGATGATTTCCAGAGAAGGAAGCAAGGAGGTTGCAGGAGGCTCACCCATGGGTCTATACCACCTCATGCTGCCCTGTTGCCGACTCCCTCTATGTGGCCCAAGTGAAGCGAGCCACTGAGTGCTGCCTCTAATGCTTGCTGGTGAGCTCCCCCTGGATTCCACCAGGGTCTGTGAGGACAAGAACATGACACATAGCTAGCCATGTGGCACAGGTGTCTGAATGAGAACCAGGCAGGTGTGGCTAACTCACAAGATACAGACATGAACTTACTCTGCAGCCATCGCTCACGGCGAAGCCTCAGCTTTTCCTTCTTAGGCAAAATGGCCTTTGGCTCTGTACCTGAGGAGAGAGAACACATGAGTGAGCAGTGAGCATGAGTGAACTGTGTCTGTTCAGCCCAGGCTCTCTCCATCCCTGCAGAGGCTATGGTCAATGAAAAGGCAGACTGTGCATCCAGGTCCTAAACCCTCGGTCTCAAGGCTCCACGCAGCAGTGGGACCCTATTTGGTACAGCACCGTAAGGCTCTCCAAGCCCAGCTGGGACCCCAGTGTATTTGGGAAAGGTGAGGATGCTACAGCACCACCACCAGGTCCTGGACATGATAAACCTCTACTTCGCTTGCCAGCATTAGGACACAAAGCATGAAAACAAGGAACCCATGACTCCTCCGGTCCCCAGGGTACCTCCATCACCGGAAAACAAGCCTCTCATCTCTGCCTCTCTATCTTTATTGGCGGTAGCTTCAACTACCTGGTTTTGTGTTCTCTTGCCTGTGCTCCTGGCCTTAAATAACCCACTATGGTGTGCTGGCACATCCCTACTGTAACGGCTGAACTGTGTTCCAAATCCATGTGCTGTAGTGCTAACTCTTGGTTCTTTAGAATGGAATGGCAAGCAGCCAGGCATGGAAGCTCATACCCATTATAATTCTAGCACTCAGAAGGCTGCAGGAGGAAAATTGCTGAATTGCCTTAAGTTTGAGGCCAGCTTGGGCTACACAGTGAGTTTCAACTACAAAGTTAAGACCTTGTCTCAAAACTTTTTTTTTTCAAAAGGAAAAGTAATAAGACTATCTTGGGAGACAGGGTGCGATGGTTAGTTCTGGTTGTCGACTTGACACAGTGGGAAGGGAGTCTCAGTGAAAAACTGTCCAGATTATGTTGGCCTGTAAGGGATTTCCTTAATTGGGTTAAGGTGGGAAGATCCACCGTGAATCTGAGCGGCACCATGACTGGGCTAAGCTCTGGACTCGATAAAAAGCAAAGGGTGAGCTCAGCACTAGCATGCTTGTGTTTCTTCATCGCTCTCTGCTCCTGACTGTGGATATAATGTGACCAGCTGCTTCACATTCCTGTTGCTCTTATGTCCCCAAACTGATGGGACTATAGAACCTGGAATTAAGCCCTTTCTCCCTTACGCTGCTTTTGCCAGGTTATTTTTATCACAGCAACAGGAAACAAAACTAAGACACAAGTTTTGAGGCTGAAAAGTTGGCTCAGTGGTTAAGAGTATTTGCTGTTCTTTCAGAGAACCCATCTTCAGTTCCCCATAAACTGCAGTTCACAACTATTTGTAACTCCAGTTCTAGGGAATCCAGCACCTTCTTCTGACCCCCACAGGCACCACACACACCTGGTGTAATACCACCAATACAAATAAAATGAAAATAAACAAAATAATTTTAAAGGCACAGGGCCCACATACAAAGATGGTTTAAATAAAATGAGGTCATCAAGGGGGCCCCAATTTTACTGACTTTTTCTTAGATGAGGACCATGAGCCAGGTTCACTCAGAGGGAAGACCACACAGAGCGAAGACATCTGGCAGCCAACAAGGACCAGGAGAACCAAGCCCTCCCTGTCACAAATAGACTCACAGTTCTCCAAAACCACCGAGACAATATGCATTTAAGTCACTGGGTCTGTAGTATTGATAAACAAGTCCATCTCTTCAGAAATGATGACGAGCAACCATCCAGGAGAGGCCTTGCATAAGTCTCCAGTCTGCAGACAGAGGGCCTGAGTGTTCACTTGTCTGGGGACATTAAGAACACAGAAGATGTATCTCCACCAGGAACCAGATAACAAGGCCCCGTTTTTCAAAGAAGAAAACCAAGGCTCACCACTGCATGCTCTGTGGTAACATCAGGTAGACCTGTCCCATTTAACCAGAAGCTGACTGACTGTGGGACACAGACCACTGGGTTGTGTGTGCACAAAGCACTGAGAACACCGAGGGGCTGGCCCTGAGGGGCTGGACAACAGCAGCTGGACTTCCTCTTCTCTAAGGATGGTCACAGCCCTGTCTTACGACAGCTGGAGACAGCTACAGACACCGCCCAGCCAGAGTACCACTCCTGTCTATAGTGAGTAAGTAGGACTAAACGCGGAACTGAGGTACAATGAGAGAAAAGAGGGCTCCTTGCTGGTTACTGGGCCTCTAGAGCCCCTACATTCTCAGGCAACTGGGTGGCATGGCCTCTTGGTGGGATGTGTAAGTCTATAAAATAAACCTGGGACTTGGGGAGGATGGAAACAGCAGGACTTGGGGAAGGGGTGGGACAGGTTACTGGTATTTCTGCTGCTAGCCTGCCCTAGAACCACATAAGGATAGCCCATGCCCTTGACCTTAACTGCCTTTCCCAGGGCTGACGTGATTTTAGCTACAGAGAACATGGTTTTGGCCCCCAAGAACATGTGTAGAAAACATGGTCTTCTGACATCCTATGCACGTAGATTCCCTGAATCGTACAACAGAGAAAAGGATAAACAAGGCAGAAGCAGGAGAAGCTGGAGACCCTGGTAGGCCACTTCAGCCTTCACTGAGGGAACAGGCACAAAGCCTCGGCAGCTGGTGACTCAGTTCCTTCCCACAGTTAGGGCCACAGTGCTGGAGTCTTGTGCCCATGATTGCAGCCTAGAGCTGACCTGTCTTTCTGCTCGCCATCCCTAATTACTCGTTTTCCACTAGAGGAAAGGACTGGGTCTGAGATGGGGCTAAGAGGGCCCAGGGCTCAGCAGCTTCTCCTCCAGCTGGCCCGACAGAAGGAGCATCCAATGCCCTACACTGCGCTCCAGTGTGCCCTAGCACCGTACCTGGACAGGTGTCACATGACTAGGGGCAATGTCAAACCACAGGTGAGGTGACAACAAGGCCTAAATGTGGGATGTCAGGCTGGGGTGGGACTTGGGGACTTTCTGGGGGTACAGGGAAGCTTGTAAGAAAAATGGGCCTGGCCCAGCCAAGACAACACCAAGTGGGGATAGGGAAGGGGGCAAGAGCCAAACACAGAAGTACCCAAGGTTAAGACACCCCAGGGGGCAGGAAGTAATTCTCCCTACATGATTCTTTCAATTTTCAGTAATTCTGCAATTACTCCAAAGTAAAAATAACAGCGAGGTCAGTGGAAACTGGCCCAGGCAGTAACACGCCTAGCAGCACACAGAACGAAGGATGTTGGAGCCAGCTACCGAGAATGCGAGCTAGAATGTGACCTTCTTAGCCCTCCGTGGCTCCAGAGAAGCAGAACCGAACAGGCTGTTCTTGCAGATGCAAAGGGTTTGGAATGCTGAGGTCATGCAGAAGCTGAAGCCCTGACACAGCCCTAGGGGTCCCGCTGCACTTGGCGCTGACGGTTACCCTCGCTTCACTGGACTCTGCAAGGCTGATGGTTACTCCCTGTAGGCAGAGAGACAGGCCCAGAAACAGGCAGCAACCAGGCAGACACGTGCAGCCTCCATGGTGAGGACAAGGGGGTGTCTGTGATGTCAGCAGGCCTGTGCTGGTTAGAGTAGGAACACGGAATGAGCTGTGGCTGCTGCCTGAACAGAGGGAGCATCACAGGATCCGCTGTGACAGGAACAGCAGCTCAGCCCCAGCTGTGGCGGGTTACAGCAGAGCTCTGACAGTGGCTGCTGCCGGGCTTCTCCCAGACTACCAGTTGTCACAGCATCGGCTGCAGCCCTCACCCTGTGAAGGAAGGAGACAGGGCCCAGCAAGCATTTCTGAGGAGTGACAGGAGCAATAGCTATACTGGGGCAAGACATCTCAGCCCCAGCTTCTTTACCAGAGAACTGGGACTTGGAACAGGTACCATGATTACTGGGTCCGGAGCACACTAGGCCCTACTGTGGAACCACCGACCCTATCTACAGCTTACCCTCAAGGATGAACAAATGTTTAAAATAAAACATGCAACAAAATTGGGATCTAAACCGACAGACACCAACCAGGCTGAAAACGAGAGGACTGGAGAGACAGGAAGGGCAAGAGAAAAAGTAGCCTCAGTCCAGTACCAGTATTTCCCAGCCTAAGAGACAGAGACGCTGCCACCAGGTTCTTCTGGGCTGCTCAGCACCCACAGCACCAGGGAGAGGGGCAAGTGGCCTGTATCGATCAGCTTTTTAGTACTGTGACAAAAGAGCCGAGATAAGCGGCACCGGAGAGGCTGAGGCAGGAAGACTGTCATGAGTTCAAGGTCAGTGTGGACTAGAGCGAAACTTTAGAAACTTCAGAAGAAAAGAGCAATTTTTTAAAAAGAAAGTGGGCTGGAGAGCAGTCAGTAAAACTGCTTGCTAGGCAAGCCTGAAGATCTGAGTTCAAACCCCAGGCCCTACAGCAGACAGCAACTACCATTCCCTCAAGCTGTCCTATGACCTCCAAACAGACGAGGTGGCTCATGTGCCTGAGCTTGTGCACAAATACATACACACACTGTACACACAGACTAATAATAATAAATAAAACTAAATTTTAAAAAGGAGGAAGGGCTGCGTATGATGGCTATCTACAAGGTTTCATTTAAATGTTAAATGAACTACCCTAAATATAGGTAGCACCATTCATTCCATGGCCTAGAGGCCCAGACTACACAAGAGGAGAAAGTGAGTTGAGCCTAAGTGTTCATCTCTCTCTGCTTTCTGACTGTGAACAGAGCCAGTGGCCCAAGAAGCCACCTGGATAGCAATGGAAAAACCCTACAGAGTCTTGGCAACTGGGGTTGCCAAGGCCCTAAAAAGATGCATCTCTGTGTGGAGTTTGGGAAATACACAGGGCAAGGGTATCCAAAGGGAGGCGGCCAGAGCAAGGGTGGAGCCCAGTCATAGGCCAGGAGCTGCTAACCACACGGCGACACAAGAAAGCCTTTCAAGTTCTTGTCCACCTCCCAAAATTTTATCTCAAAACCTACAGCTGCCCGCTAGCCTAGCTGCTGATGGAGGACATGAGGAGCTGACAGCCTCAGCAGGACGCTGGCAGTAAAGCTCCTCCAACAGCAGAAATGTGCTGAGAACCCAAAATAGCCCCAGCCGCTTGGTCCACAGTCCTAGGCTTAGAAACAGCACCCCACATGCTCAGACGACATCTCTCCTGCCTGTCCTCCCCAGGCAAATAAGCGTTCAAAAGAAAGCACCCCAAACAGGGGACAGATGCCCCTAGAGAGCCAACCAGCCCTTAGTATTCTGCACCCTGGCATAAGACTGGTAGTAGGCACACGGTTCTCCTCCCTTGGAGGGTTTTAAAACAGCTGGGGACAATCTCTAAGAACAGAAGAGCTCCTGAGTCTTCTAGTCCGGAATAAGTGGCCATCTCGCTAGCACTGGGAAGAAGTGATGCCTCACTGAAGATGCCTCACGTCAGGTGAGACGGCCTGGGACAGAGCACACTGATGACACCCACAGGCTAAAGGGTCCTGAAGGCAAATGGGCTGTGGCTCTGAACAGACTGGCAGCATGCAGCAGATCCCCTGTTGAACACAGGTGGGCTACTGACATGACATCACCTATGGACCCACACAGGACCAGGCTCAGCAGGTGTTTCTGTTGATACCTCTCAGTTATGAGTTATTTTTCAGATAACTCCAGGCAGAGGCTGGACCCTAATGGTCACATTTCTGCTACAGTCCACAGGGCTGGCTCCACGCTTAAGAGCCAGGCCTCTGGCAGGACAGGGGCTATGTCTAACTACCCTCCTCAAGAATGAGCATGCCAGGGCCCCAAGAGCTGTACACACCAGATCCTGTTTCCTACAGCCTTGGGATACAAATCCCACAACAGCTGGGCTTCAACTCTACCACAGATGGGCAATCCCTACTGGGCAGAAGTGGGCACTCAACACAGTCCACCAGAGAACAGGAAGCACACAGGCAGCGAGGCTGGCTGGTGAGGCCACAGCCATAAATACTACGCATTCTGCTACCGAGTGTTTGAACTGTTTCTAAGGCCTTAAACCCAACAGGCACCTGTCTGATGAAAGTGTGGCCTGTGGTGCTATTTGGAACATGTTACAGTCACTATCACAGGGACAGCCTTGCTCTGTTACCAATTAGGCCAACTTCTATGCTCAAGGTCTGCAAGGATAATCTGATCAGTCCCGGCACCTTATGAACTAAAGCCGCAGGAAGGAAGGGACAATAGGTAGGACAGAACCTGGCCCCAGCTGGCCCCCTGCTGCCGAATACAAACACTTCCAGAGCACACTCCACGACAAGGTAACAGAGGACCCGAGAAATGTCACTGGAAGGGACACACAGAAACAGTCACTGGACTGTGTCTGCCAACTGTGATTTGGTGCCTTGAGATTTGTTTGTTGCCTTGAGATTTATGCACCAGTGTGTCAGCCTAGCAGCCCACAGGGAGCGCTTTCAGAAGCAAGTACCTTTCCCCCCTGCTCTCCCGCAGCCCAGCAGCCAGCACACACACAGCACTGCAGCCAAGGCCAACTCATGCTGTGACTTGCTTCTAGAGCTCCTCCCCATAATGCTAGTGTGCACATGCTACGCCTAGGAGTTGAGGGGAACAGTGAGGAGTGTGTCCTATAGCTCTGCCATAGCCCTGACTCCACAGCCGCCCTTTAACCAAATTCCTAGAGAACTCTCATCCTCCTAGGGTTCTATACACAGTAGCTTCCAGCAAGCCCTCTGCCCCACGCCTGACCTAAGAAGGAAATGAGGCTTTGCTGCCCCCTGCTGGCCAGAGTGTGAGTGCACAGAAGACTGGCACTCAAAGAGGAGGGACCCTGCAAAGTCACATCACTCACTCACTCTGGTCAGCATAGGGGAGGCCAGGGGTCTAAAGAGATACAGCCATTGGGCTCAGAAGCCTGTCAAGATGCCTGAGAAGACCTTGTGTGTGCATTCTGGGTTTCCTGCGCTGGAGCTCTGCAGCCAAATCACCCAGCCTAGGGCTCCTAATGACTGGTTTCCCACCCCAACTCCTGGAGGCCTTTGCACCCAGCAGCATGCTGACCAATGGTGACCAATAGTGTTGGCCCCACATTTCTCACGGCCTTCATTCTAGAAGCCCCTGCCCTTCTCTGCTGCAGGCCTTGCCCACATCGCAGCGCTAGAGTCCACATGATAGTCTGGAAGTGGATTGGGCGTATTTTCTGCAATCTCCCAGTGTGCAGAGACAGCAAGGTGGAAATAAAATGTGAAAATGTGCTTGTGGACTTTCTCTTTACAGCACACTGTCAGGTTTTAGCTTCATGTCCAAGGCAAGCACAGGCAGATGACAGACGGCATGCTGTGACCATCTGCTAGGCAGTGTCATGCCCAGGCTCACCGCACCAGCTCAAGCCGACTACACACCAGGTAGCACACAGTGTGCCGAATGGAGTGGAAAAAAGAGTGATCACTGGCATCTGCCACAACACCTTCAACCCCTGCCAAAAGAGCAGGCAGCGAAGTCGTAAACCATTTCGCATGGGGGTTAAGGATCCCACAGGGAAGATCCTTTAGCCCATAGGACTAAGTTGAGTTTATTGGCTGGGGTTGGGGAGCAAGAGGTGAAGGCACATAGGTCAGGAGCCCCACAGCATAGCTGCAGAGGCCAACCCCTCCTAGAAGGCAGCAATCTTGTCTGCCACAGGAAGGCGAGCTCAGGGGAACAGGAGGAAAGCTGGTTTCCAAGGTACACACAGAAAGATAAAATGCCCCCTCAGAGCACTCACAGGGACACAAGCCTGTACAAAGATAGGGCAGCCTCTGCGTGCGCATGGTAGTCATGGCAGATATCTATTCTCCTCAGGGCCATACCAGTTATTATAGCCACCTCACCCTGGGCGGGAAGTATGGAGTTATTTCTGACTCAGTCCTGGGTGAGGGTGAGACACAGGGAAGAGGTGTTACAATGACACATACAGAAAAGTACCTGCAGGCATTGCTTGTGCCTCTGAAACCAGCAGGTCACTGAGCAGACTGTGGGGGCAGATCAAGTCCTGAGTGAGCGTGTATTGTTGACATGGGCTCAGCCATATCAAGGACCCCAAGGCCTCAGAGCCACAGAAATGGCAAAGTCTGCCTCTGGTCCAAGTACAGTGTTTACTGTTGACCAGTGTGTGCAAAACCTACCAGCTACAGCTTTCGCCTCCCAGGTGACTGCAACGTGAGACTGCTCCTCTACAGAGACCCCCTTATGCTAGCTAGATTGATGCATGACACAAGCTAGAGTTGTCAGAAGAGGGAGCCTCAAATGAGAAAATGCCTCCCTAAGAGTGGGCTGCAGACAAGCCTGTGTGGCATTTTCTTAATTAGTGATTGATGGGGGAGGGCCCAGCCCATTGTGGGTGATACCATCCCTCAGCTGGTGGTCCTGGGTTCTTTAAGAAAGCAGGCTGAGCAAACCATGGGGAAGAGCAAGCCAGTAAGCAGCACCCCTCCCTGGCCTCTGTATCGGCTCTTGCTTCTAAGGTTTCTGCCCTGTTTGAGTTCCTGCTTGGTTTCCCTCAATGAACTACAATATGTAAGCTAAACAGACCCTTTCTTCCCCATGCTATTTGGTCATGGTGTTTCATCACAGCAAGAAAAACCCTAAGCCACCCAAGTTCCCAGATTACCTAGGTGTCCTCCATCAGAGCAAGCACAGCCCACCAGAGGCTATTGACTCCAGCTTTCATGCACATGTGTCTGTCCTTTCTTCATTCCTGCATTGTCCCAGTCAGGTTTTCAGGACAAAGTCATGCAGGATGCAGCAAGAGACTGAGTCATGGACATGTCCTATGCCCACTTTGACACAAGTCAGGGCCCCCTCCACCTGCCTGGTTCAGGGACTAAGCTGGCCAGGAACAGAAGCGGCCTGCACCAAGAACACAGAAGGCACCAGCGAGTGGAAAAAAACATATGGGGGGGGGGGGGGTCTGAGATGTAGCCCTGGGACACTGGGAGAAGTGGGCTTTGAGCATTTTAGCTAGGAGGGAACAAGCTAAAGGGCTAGGTTTTCCAACTGCAGGTCCCTCTCCACATGAGGCTGACTCGGAAAGAACTGCAGGCCTTGCTGTGTCCCGCTGTTGCTGTGCTACTGGGCAGAGGAAGAGCCAGGTCTATCTACTTCATGAGGTGTAACATTCACCTACGTCTTGCCTAGAGTTAACTGAGTTAATGCGGGACCCAAGGCTAGAGTAACAACTGGAGACACAACCAGTCAGAGGGGTCCCCAAGGAGGCGGGGGCTGACTACCGGACAGGTGATACAATACATACACCAGGAAAACTATAAAGGAGAGTACCTGAAGGCTCAAGGGACCAAGGTTGGCTGTAGACTAGATGAGTCCTGCATTCAGGAGCACGTTCTTCTGGGACATCCTGTGCCCCAAACACATGCAATGAGGCAAGACTCATGGGCACGGAGAAACAGGGCTACTCTTTGGCCAGAGCTATAGATACATGGTCCAAGCTAAGGGGCCCTCCCACATTCCCCAAACCCATCTCTGCCTCACACTAAAACTCCAGTCCATGACCCTCTCAAAGAGGCAGGACATGGGAAATACAAACAACTAAAGGGGCCGAAGGCCACTCTAGAAAAGTTGTGAGAACTCAGATGTGATTCATCCCTTATTTGAGGTTTTATGTACATATATGGGTATGCAAATTTTTAAAACATCCTTATCTGAAGGGTTCAATCAGGTACGATTAACTGTTAAGTTAACCCTCTTGAGAAAGTACTATCAAGTTGGGGCAGGTGAAAGGGTTACCGGTGGCTCCAGGGCCATCCAAACAACAGGGCTTAACAGAGATGCTAACAGGAAAAAGATAAGAGAGAGTTGAAAGGGGCAACACCATGGTAAGGCCTGGTGGTCAACCAAGTTCTTCAGGGTCCAGTTAGCAGTACGGGTGGCCTTAGCTCAGCTGAAACCTAAGAACATCTCACTGTCCCTAAGAAAGGCATACCAACTCCACTGGAGCTATCTAGCCTGGTCACCTTGCTGGGCCTGGCTCAGGAGTAAGGAGCAAGGAACCAGTGTTTCCCGAATGCCTGGACCTTTCTAGATATGGTAACCTTAGTCTCTATGAGGTAGGTCTTGTCACCATTTTATATACACCAGGACCAACAGTTAAGATGTCAATGGTAGGGCCAGGTATGGTAGCACATGCCTTTGATACCAGCACTGGAGAGGCAGAAACAAGTAGATCTCTGGGAGTTCGAGGCCAGCCTGGTCTACAGAGCAAGTTCCGGGACTGCCAGAAACCTACACAGAGAAACCTTATCTTTAAAAAAAAGAAAAAAAAAAAAAAAAAGAAAAGAATGCCTACAGTCACAATACTTGGCAGCCACAAACCCTACTTGTTTTCTGCCTCCTTGTCAATACATAGGCATAGTGTCAATTTTGCACATAAGTTTTATCTATTGTAAGAGTGCTTAGGGATGCATGCTGAGGGATTTATCAATAAAATGCCAAGCAGTTTGAAACTTGCTTCAAAAGTACTTAGGCATGAGTACCAAGGGCAGGCAATGGCACATGGAACTTCTCAACACTATTCTTTCTACTTCAGTGTATTTTAATTTTTTTTCTGGAAAAGTAACACTTTAGTCTGTCCTGCTTTGAGATGACAGGGTCTTTCCAGTTTTCTGTTCGGTTTGGTTTGGTTTTTCACGACAGGATTTCTCTGTGTAACCCCAGCTGTTCTGCAACTCACTTTATAGACCAGTCTGGCCTCAAACTCAGAGGTCCACCTATCTCTGTCTCGAAAGAGCTAGGATTAAAGGTGTGTGACATCACTACCCAGCTAGCCTTGTCTGTCCTGGAACTCAGTATGTATGTAGTCCAGGCTAAC
Organism: Psammomys obesus; assembly: GCF_907164565.1. Classification (NCBI taxonomy): domain Eukaryota; kingdom Metazoa; phylum Chordata; class Mammalia; order Rodentia; family Muridae; genus Psammomys; species Psammomys obesus. The sequence continues at coordinate 1,426,780 of NW_026590405.1, forward strand.
TTTGAATGCAAATCTGCCTGTCTCTGCCTCCCAAGTGCTCGGATTAAAGGTGCGCACCAGAACATCTGGCCTATTATCTTTTTAAAAGCACAGGCTAACCCACAGGCAACAGTCAGGCTACCCTCTGTACTCTCACCTCTCCAGAGGCAGGATCTCACCTCTCTTTAGGGATATCACACTCCTCTGGTCCAGCTCCAGGCTCTGCACCAAGGCGCTGGGGTCTATCTGTGTCCTGGCAAAGATGTCATTTTGAACCAATGTCCAGTCCTGCAGTTCCAACAAGAGACAACATCAAGCTGACCTTCGGTTTCAGAGTCACACAGTGAGAAGATGCCAAAGCAAAAATCCTTGACTTCTCAGCCAAGGAGGCCCTGGGAGAGTTTCTCAGCCTGGGGGGCCCCTGTGTCCCTGTTCCCAGATCAGGCCTGTACCTAGGCTGCTCCCTTCTGCCCAATCTACTTGGGAAAAAAAAATCAGAGCAGCCGGGTCTACCATAAAGCAGAGGGGAGCCTCACTGACACAGGCACTGAGCCCTGCCTCCTTGCAAGCCTATGCAGATCCAGGAGTAGCTGAGAAAGGGCAGCACTGCTGTTTTCAACTGCATGAGTAAGCCCTCCCAGGGATGAGCAGAAGGAGACCCTCAAGGAAAGAGCAGAGGGAGTCCTCTAAGCGCGGGTCCTTGGCCACCTGTGAGGACCAAAACCAGGGATACCAACCACGTAGCCTTTCAGCAGAGAGGCAAAGACACAGCTGGCCAAGGGGCCTTAAGAATAACCTCTGTCAACACATGGCTTAAGCTTCAGCCAAGATAGCAAATGAGGAAAATAAGACATCAGAGGCTACACAGCGATGGGAGGACGTAGGAAGGGATGGAAAGAATGCACAGTTTATCGAGATCAACAAACAAACATGCCTGGGAGCCAGGCCTGGTGGTGCATGCCTTTAAAATGGCTCAGTGGGTAAAGGTTCTCCATCAAGGTTGATGACCTAAGTTTAATCCCAGGACCCACATGGTAGGAGTCCTACACCATGGCATTCCTGTGTCCAGACTGATGCGCACAAAATAAAAGTAAAATATGGAATACTTAATAAACAACCAAGTTAGTACAAGAACTGAATCCTTAAAGCTGCAAAGTACATTTAAAGGAATAAATGATCTTGTTTTTATGAACTGAAAAATCAAATATTCTTAAGAGGGCAACATCTCCTAAATTGCTCTAAATACTAGATAAAACTCTATCCTTTATCTGGCAAGAGAGCTCAGTAGGTAAAGATAATGGCCATCAAATTCCATCCCTGGAAACCACATAATAGGAGAGAACTGACTTATCCTCTGTCCTCATGTAGACACAGTAAACATATATAAAAATTATAAAACAAAAAACTCCACAAAACTTTTTTTTTTTTTGCAAAAACTGACAAGAGACCCAGCTAGAGACCCAGAAGTGTCATATAAGATTCTATAAAAGAAAGAGTTTGAGGATCTGTATCTCTAGGGTTAAAATATACAAAACTACTCTAATCCAGGCTGTGTGGTGCTGACATAAAGATCAATGGAACAAAATCAAGAGTTAAAGCTAGCCAGATTTTGGCAAATACCAAAAATACCATTAAGTAGCTGGGCGCCCTCCAGGATATATTTAACTCCTAAGAAATCTCATCTAGTTGGCCATGTGGGGCATGCCTTTAACCCCAGCTCTTGGGAGGCAGAGGCAGGTTGATCTCTTCTGAGTTTGAGGCCAGCCTGGTCTACACAGTGAGTACCAGGACAACCAGGGCTACATAGATAGACCTCATCTCAGGAACACAGCAGAAAGGAAGGACAGAGAGAGGGAGAGATGAAAGAAGGGAGAGAAGGAAGAAAGGAAGAAGGGAAGCAGGATCTCAAAAAGGAGATGGTAGAGTTAAACACTTGCTGTACTTTCAAAGAACCTATGTTTGGTTCCCAGAACAGACATGGTGGCTCACAACTATCCCTAACTCCAGGGGATCCACATCCTCTCTGGCCACTAACAGTACCAGGAACACATGTGGTGCATGCACACGTGCACTCAAAACACACGCATAAAAGATTTTTTAAAAAAAAATCTCATCTGTAAAACGAAATTGTGTCAGCTTTACAGGCGTGTAATACACGGCACACAGCAAATGCTTGAAAAACACGTTTTAGCACTACTGATGGAAGGCCATCAGTCCAGAGTATAGTGGAATGCTCTCCTTCAGCGATGGAGCGCTTCTGGAGCCCTACACTTAAACCGAGAAGGCACAACGGCTAAAGGTGGGCCGGGTCAGGACTCTAACTAGAGTGGCTAGAACCCACATAGAGGAGGCGGCACTCCGGCCCTGCAGGACCCCGGCTCTGTGGGGACCCCAGCCATTCAGGACCCCGGCTCGGCGGACACTTCAGCTATGAGGAGAACCCAGCCCGGCAGGGTCCGTGCTCTACGGAAATCCCGCCCAGCAGAGACCCGACCTTGGCTGGACCGGCGCCCAGCACCTCACCTTTGCCCCTGCTACGGCCGCCGAGGCTTGTGGGAGGGCCGGCTCCAAAGCGCGGGGCACAGAGCCGGGTGCAGCCTCCCCGTCGGGCCTCACGGCTGCCCGGTGAACACGAGCACGCAGCGCCCTCACTTTCCCCATCTTCGCAGGAGGTTTCCGCGGGATAGCAGAGCTGCCACACTAGAGGAACCGCCTTCCGGAAGTGCTCCACGCAGGGCGGAAATAGAAGCCAAGGCTTCGTGGATTGCGTTCAGCCAATCCCCGGAAGTACCTCCCGTAGCGCGTGCGCGGGTGCGGTGCTTACGGCGAGTGCTTCCCCTGTAGTGTTCAAATACTTTGAAGTGCGCCAATGTTTTTGCTACAGGATGCTTACTCTTGTAAAGAGCCAGGGACATAAAAACAACAGAAGCCTCGGGTGCATGTTACGAGAAACGCCATGTTTCTATGGGGCAAGTCTTGGGCAGACTAGGGAGACAAGTTCTTGCGGGGGGCCTTGGCCAAGTGGCCTGTTTTACTCATGCGGGTCTCTTATTTGTGCAGTGTTGCATCTCTTCCTCAAAACAGGTCCTGGGAGTTGGACCGAGTCGTCCACTTAAATGTGAACCAGATGGCGAATGACTTAGAGGCCAACATCTTCCTTCTTGCACAGTCGGCTCCGTGCCCAACAGCCCCTGTGCACCTGTTAGGCCCAGCAAGAGCCTAAATATAAGAAGGTATGAAGAGAACTCAGGAAACTAATCATCCATCGATGCAAAAACGCAAGAGACTCTTCTTGACCATTGTACAATGGGGTCACCCCTGCTGGTCAGCTAGGAGTGGCACCGGGAGACAAAAACCTTAGGTTTTTAAGACACAAGGCGGGAATCTCCTGGGGTTGACTTCTTGGCAATTTAGGATTGGATGAAATGTTTAACTTTTAAAATAATTGGTTAGTTCTGGTCACCCTTAGGTCCAGTCAGCCCTGTCGTAAATATCTGATCTTCAAGTCAGTTTGGAATTTCCTGCCATCCACAGTTAAATGTGGGAGGGTGATTAACTCATCCCATGTCTGTTCTGAGGAGTGGGGGTTACAGGCTTTGGATCAAAGGTCAGGAGAAGGATTGGGGCCATTTGGCCCAGTTTCCAAACAAAGCCCATCTCACCGGCGATTTTTTTTTTCCATTTAGTAGAGATCTCTGCTTGTTCTCTTTCTTATCTCTGCCCTCACAGATGGCTAATGTCAGGAACTTTTACATTCCTCGGTTCTCTGGAGAAGCACTAAAAGGCTTTAATTAACATGGGCCTAAAACTTGCAAATATAAGTTATAAGACAATTAAAAGAAACATAGGTTACAAAGTTAGTCTGATTCTTTCACACCCAGTACCGTATTGCTTTGGAAAAGCAGGGCAAGGATGAGAGGTGATTCCAACTGTTCGTTAAAATGACACCTGTAAAATAAAATGCAAAACAAAGTGGTCTATGGTTGGGGCCCGGAACGGAAAGCTCGACCCAGGCACAGCCAGGGTAGTGGCCTTCCTCTCCTTTTCTACTTACAGTAGAGGGCGTCCTGGATGCCAGGACATCTCTGCTTAGGAGCCACAGTGAGCTACAAAGCCCACAGCTTTATAGGGAGAGCCAGGTGGCCCTCCCAGAAACACACCCACACGCTCAGTATCTGAAGTAGGTGAGCAAGCCAGAGGAAAGGAGACAGTAAGCGTTTTTCCTCTCTGGTTTCTCTTCAGCTTCTGCCTCCAGGTGCCTGCTTGAGCTCCTGCCCTGGTGATAAGCCTGTAAGATATAATGAACACCTTCCTCAAGTTGGCCTCGATACTTTTCACAGCAACAGAGAGCAAACTAGAACAGTGAGGGAGCCGCTGCAGGCCACTAGGATGTCCTCATGGCTCCGTTTCCGCTCGAGGACTGGGGTCAGAGTGCTACCTGGGCATTAATAAATTATCTTGGAAGGGGTGAGTGGCCTCTTCGGTCTTCATATACTCTTTGAGGAGCCTGACTACAAGCCTGCTTGGAGATGACCTGGGAATAATGTTCACTGAACTCTTCACAACCTGGCTTGTCTCCCCTGAGGACCTGGGAGCCAGAGCCACCCTGAAAGCTAGCCTGGCTTTTACCTAGGGCAGGCCCTCTTCGTAACTTCTTTCTCCTTCCCACGCCTCAGCAGTGTTCGGGTCCTGTGTTCTGGGCTGACCTCTAGGAGATGAGCTGTTTAAGGCCAGTTCCAGAGCCAAGGAATGCAGGAGTTAGTTAATTCCTTGGACTCCTCTACTTTTTTTTCTGTCGCTTGAGGGCGCTCGCGTCCCGCCCTCCCCTGGCTCCTTCCTGCCAGTAGAGAGCACTGCACTATTGTCTCCGGGCTGGCCCCGCCCCTCTGGCCCTAGAACAGGCCCTCGCTCCTGGTCCACCCGACAGCCTCAAGACGAGTGGCTGAGTGTAGATGTGAACCACCACCCCCACTCCCCCCGATTCATCCCCAGTCCTACTGCCTCCTCTGCCTGGCTTTTTTTGGGGAGAAGGGCCCTCTTGAGCTTCCCAGAGAGGTGGCCAAGTTGGCTGCGTAAGAGCCCAAGTCTGCCTTGCCTCGGGTGACTTGGTCAAGGCCTGAGCTTCCCAAGCCTCAGTTTCCCTATTTCTATAATGAGGTGGACGGGGTCGAATGGGCTGCTTGAGGACTGCGAGTAAAAGGAGAGGGAGGAAGTGCCTGCTGGCATCTGGAGGTCCTAGGTTCCCAGGGCTGGGCAGGGAAGAGGCCCAAGAGGGTGTTGCCATCTAAAGGGCAGGCACCAAACCACAGGACCCGCAGCGCAACACCCAGCGGCACCTCTGAGGTTCCAGGACCTTCTGGTGACAGAACCTCAAGAGCAGAGTCCTAAGTCTGGCTCCGATCTTGCATGCTTGGCCAGCTGCTCTAGGCAAATCGTCAGGGAAGCGGCCTTCTCTCCTTCACACGTTCCTGGGGAAGGGAGGCCTAAATCTTACCTTAACCCGGTCCACCTGCAAAGGACGCATATTTCCCTGCAGTTCCTCAAAGTCTGGTAATCAGAAAAGAGCTGAGATAGGGCAGGCCTGAGTAAATATCCTTGTGCTGTGACCTCCCAGTCCGGCTGGAGTACGGCTGCCACTGAGTCTCTGGGCAGAGTCTAATCAGGAAGGGGCCTGGTGCCATAGACAGAGAGAGAACCTCTGAGTAGTTGTTACCTCTGCCCTAGTGACCTTTGACTTCTGGCTTTGTTGTTGATGGCTGGATTTAAAGCTGTATTTGGGTGTGTTCAGTGATGCTTGTGGTTAGATTCCCTCCATAGCTGAGATTTTCCTGCTGCCTAGGGTGACCTCCCCTCCAACTTGGCTCCCGAGACTGAGGCAGCCCCATTCTCTTTACACTCTAGGGGAGGAAGGGCCGGCAACTGGTCAAGGGTGTGTGTTCCTGCCTGTTCTTCAGAAAATGATGCGGTGACACCCAGGGCGGTTCAGAGGAAATGAGCAAGGGAAAGACCCATGTCACAATTTCAACAAAGTGCCCAGCACTGAAGGGACTGGAGACCTGGCAGCCCTGATGGCCTTGTCCTCAAGGGTCAATTACCGGACGGGCCCCATCCTTTCAGCTCTGACTCTTTTCCCATTGAGTCAGCCTGCTGGGGTAGGTAGGCCTGGTTTCCAGGGCCTGAGGGCTTCTGTGAAGTTGATTTATAATAACCTCCTTACTTATAAAATGGATACATAATTATTTTTAAAAAATTGAAAAATACCAAGAGTCAGCTAAAAGTTGACACCTCTTGGATTCCATTGCCCAGAGCTACAGTGTGGCAACCCTGGCTGGCTCGTCCAGGGTCTGGGTGCCAGATCCAGAGCTGACTACAAACACTGCTATTATCTATCTTTAGATCTTTACCCCAGGTCAACAAGGCCATTGTGTTTACATTCTGTTTCTGAGCCCCAAGCTGGTCCAGCTACCACCAGTTTGTTTACTTGTTGTTTTGTTTTTTGAAACAGTCTCTCCTTGTAGCCCTAAAACTTGCTATATGGGCCAGGATGGCCTTGAACTCAGAGATCCATCTGTCTCTGCCTCCTGAGTACTGATATTAAAGGCATGCATCAAGCCGGGTGTGGTGGTACACGCCTTTAATTCCAGCATTTAGGAGGCAGGCCGATCTCTGTGAGTTTGAAGCCAGCCTCATCTACAAAGAGAATTCTAGGACAGCCAAGGCTACACAGAGAAACCTTGTCTGGGGATGGGGAGGAAGGCATGTGCCACACCCAGGTCACGTATTATTATTCTTTATACTCCATTTGGGGGGGTGGCTATTGGTCAGTCCCTCTCGGAGCTAGCCTCCTACCTAACACTAGGGAAATGCAAGAAAGTGGCGGTGGCATTTGTATTGAAACTTTCAGAACTAAAAAGTGTGAGTTGGGCAGGGGATGGGTTCAGGAATGATACCAGTGTGTTCAAAGATATGAGAGATGACTAGATTTGAGAGAAGCCCAGAGCCGGGCGTAATGTGAGTATGGGTAGGCCTTCCTGGTATCCAGTGCAGGGATGGTGTGAGAAACAGTCTCTCTGTGGTTCTCATTGCTCAGACTCTCAAGCTAATCCTTCTTTGGGGGCAGCGAGGGGAGCTGCTTCCCTTATCAAGGCCTCTAGACTCCATGTTGCCCTCGCCTTGCCCTCTTGCCCTCTTGCCCTCTTGCCCTCTTGCCCTCTTTTCTTGGGGAAGGCCGAGATCTGACCACTCCACATCCCGAAGATGAGGGTAGTGATGGATTAAATAAAACAGAATGAGCTAGTGGCGAGACGAAGCTATATTATATTAATACAGATTTATTGGGAGCAGCAGAGGGAGGGGGAAGGAGGGTGCATGCTGGGGGGGAGAGGTAAGAAGGGGGGAAAGGGGAAATAAATAACGGAAATGGGTCTGGATTCTATAGTGGAAGGGCCTCTGGGAGAGAAGTCCCAGCAGGGTAAGGCAGCCATGCCCTGCAGCAGGCAGGGACTTTTAACAGGTAGACTAACTTGATTCCTCCCATTAAAGAGGCTCACACAGATCCAGAAAAATCAGGAAGAAATATCTGTGTAAGTTCAGATGAAACTTAGTGAGCTACCCAGGGCTAGTGAGGTCATGGACTACAAAAGACCTACTAGACCAACCTAATTCCTTCCTACATTCTGTCCTTATACCCACAAATAAGTGTAGCTCTCTACCTTCATCAAAGAATCTTCTTTGCCTCTATATATGTATGTGTGTGTGTGTGTGTGTGTGTGTGTGTGTGTGTGTGTATACATATACATATACATATATATGAGAGGGGGGCCAGATGGTGGTGCACACCTTTAATCCCAGCACTCGGGAGACAGAGGCAGGTGTATCTCTGTGGGTTCAAGACCTTCTAGAACAGCCAGGGCTACACAGTGAAATGCTGTCTTGAAAAACAAAACAAAATGAAAATTGAGAGGGAAGATGGGAGATGGCATGGCAGAAATTGGAGGGGGAAAATGATGTAATTATATTTTAACTTAAAATATGTTACATTAAAAATTGGATTTTTTTAAGCTCAAATGAACACTTTCCACTCCACAAACAAAAAAAAATCAAAAGTAATTTCACCATACTCCATAATCTCTGATCACTTGGGCTGAATCTCATCCATATCTCCCCTGTGAAACACACACACACAGTGTGAGGGATGGAACCCAAGGCCTCACGAAGCACTAAACATAATCTCTACCCCTGAGCTGTACCCCAGTGCCCCATTTTGGATTAGTGACATCTTCACATGTTCTGAGCATCTGCTGTGAGCCAGGCCTGTTGCAGGAGCCTGTCACGTGGCCCCAGTTGTCCTCAAATGCTGGCAGTTAAGGGAAACTGAAGCGTAGAGAAGAAAAAGGCTTGGAGTATCCTCAGGGTCTGACCCACATGCTTGTAGGCCATGCCATGCCCTGTTGCTCCCTCAACAGCTGTGACCCCCAAGCAGACAGAGGAACAGAGAGAGGACCCAGAGAAACATGATTGCAGAAATCAGGGTGAGGAATGCCTTTGCTTTGATGAATAGAGTCAGGACCTTCAACTTGGCACTCACCGGAGGATGTCAGCTAGCTCCCTTCCTACATTAGTGGAAACCGCACACTGAGCAGGAAACAGTGGTTTAGTAAGAATTGGAAAGAGAAGTGACACAGGCCGAGGGCAAGCAGAGGTCTAACCTAGGTGGGGCCTGGGTTGGGGTTAGGGGCCTCCCATCTGATTTAGGAATCTCTGATAATCCCACAGATCAGCATGGCCCTTGGAGGGGAGCAGATTGGACTAGTGGGAAGGCATTTTGACCTTCATGTTTCAGTAATGAAAACGTTAGTTCCTCTGTTTTTCTCCAACCCCCATGCTCCTATGTTGCAGTTTGGTTTTTAATTTTTAATCAATTCTAAATATATATATCTATTTAGACACAGTTTCTCTGTGTAGCCCTGCCTGGATGTCCTGGAACTTGCTTTGTATACGAGGTTGGTCTACCTGCCTCTGCTTCCCAAGTGCTAGGACTAAAGGCCAATACTGCCTGGCTTTAATCTGTCCTTAACCCCTTTGTTATTCAGTGCTGAGCTAAACTGTAATTATATTTCTGTGTAAAACTTTCTATTTCTCCTACAGAGTTGATAATTGCTTAATTTTTTTTTTCTGCCTTGCTCAACCTCTTCTGTCTAAGAGCCATGGTTCCCCTCCTTCAGGCATGTCTGTAAAATGATTCTCAGAATAATGTCCGCATAGCCTAGCCTGTCCATCTCTAAGGAAAGCTAGGAATTTGGGTTTAGCAGTCCTGCGAGGGCCAAAGTCCTGATGCTCTTGAACACGGTGACATCTTTTGGTAAATCAAGGAAGCAAGAATTTGGCTTCTTCAGCTCCTTCCCACAAAGAGGAAGACAAAGGCGAAAGAGACTGTCTTGGGGAAAGCGGTTGGGTGAGAAGCCATTGTGGTCAGGACTGTGAGGGCATGGGAACAGCACTGCTTCTCCTGTCCTTCCTGTACTCATACCTGTCTGGGCTGGGATCCCCTTCTGTCTGTTTGTGTGTTTCAAAAGGACCAAGGAAGAAAGAGCCCAGAGCATACTGCACTCTGGCCACAGGTTTCCTGGGCCGCATCTCAACATATCTCTCCCAAAACAGCTCTTGACTGTCTTCTCCTTTCACCTCCTCCTCCTCTGCCAGCTCCGCCTCCCGCCCCTGGCTCACCACAGAGGGGGCCAGCACTAAATCTATGCTGCAAAAGGAAGTCTCTCAGGGGAAGGAGTCAAAAAGGAAGAAGCAAAAATGGGTGCAGGGCATGAAAATACCAGAGTTGGGCCAGAGGGAAACTTGAACGGGTCAGGAATGGGAGGAGGGGATTTAGGGTGGTGAGGGAGAGCAGTCTGTGAGCATTCTGTGATCTTCTGAGTGTACTGAAAGGACAAAGCGTGTCCTGCCTCAGTTCTTCCCTCCTGCTCTGTCTGCGGGCACTGCTCCCCCCTCCCCCACCCCGCCATCATGGGCAGGCTTGCTGGTACCGACCTGCAGTTCTATCCCACACTGTTCTTTCTCAATGACCCTCTGGCATCCCCTCAGCGTCAAGTGTATCACCTCTTCCCAGAATCCTACTTATCATAGTGGTAACTGATTGAAGTGGGGCTAGGAGGCACATGGAAGTGATTGGATGGGAAGAGAAAAGAATGATGCGGGCACACCCACACAGACAGACACCCACACCCACACACACACCCACACACACACACATACATGCACACACCTGCTCCTCTGAGACTCCCCATCTTCTACTTTCTTTCTGTCTTTTTTTTTTTTTTTTTTTTTTTTAGTTAGAATCTGACAAAGCCAAAGATGGTATTGAACTTCTGACCCTCCTGCCTTCATCTTCCAAGTACTGGGATTATAGGCATGTACCACCCCTGGGGCAATGCTAGGGACTGACTGAACCCAAGGCTTCGTGGATGCTGACCAAGGTCTCTGACCACTAACCTGTAACTCTTCTCTCTGTCCTGCTTCCTTCTAACTCTTGCCCGCCAGGCCTGCTGCTGACCTCCTTGCCTCTTTAACACAACTCAGTGTTCTATAGGGCCAATGGCTCGCCTTCTGTACCAGCGAGAGCCCTCACCCACCCTTGGTGGGTTTGGTCTCCTACAGGCGTGGGTGAAAGGGGCACAGATCAAACTGCTGGGCCTACAAAAGTGGAAGCCGACTCCCAGAATCCGACTCCAGTCCTCCCCCCCCTCCAGCCTGGCTCCTGCTTGGAGCAGTTCAGGAACAGTAAAGGCACAGGGCTGCATCTCAGCACTTCTGTGGGATCCATGCATGGTCCTACTCTCTGGGACCACACCACCCTCTCAACTTGGACCAAATACAACCAAAACACCAGTAGCTTGCCCACTAGCTGCTTTAGCCTTGTGCCCAGCTGGCCATCTCTGGCCCTCTACTTTCGTAGTGTGAAGTGAGAGGCCGGTAGCTCCCTGCTCCTCCAACACCATGGTTTTCCTCTAGGTATGGGCACGCCTTGTGTTAAAGATGGACTGCTTCCTGTGCATGCCAGGATTTCACATAAAAAAAAAAAAAAACCTGTGAATGGGCTTTGATTTCCAGCTTTGGGGACACGCAGAGCATCAGATATACAGATGGGTGTTGTGCAGGGTCTATGAAAGGTAAGCCAGATGAGGCGGTGTCTCCAGGTGCTGGCCTGCCTGCCCTAGAGTATCCCTGTGTGGAAGCCCTGTGGGAAATCAGAAGGGAGCGTGAGAGAAGGAAGGTGGTGAAAGGAGGCAAGCTCGAACCTGCACACACACGCACACACACACACGCACACGCACACACACACACACACACACACACACACACTCACACACACCAATACAACTGAGCCTCTAGGCAGGGGGTGGTGTCTCCCCTGCTGTGTCATTACGGCTGTGCTCCGCTCACGCCTAAAAATCCTGCAGTCCTGCTCAGCCATCCATTCCAGGTTCTCAAAGTCAGGTTGAGTGCTCAGCTTTGCCCCTGCCCTGTCTCCCACTGCACGCTTTCCTGTTTTTCAAGCCCTCATCAGCTGTCAAGAGGTTGGATTATTTTGGCTCCTTCCAGTCTCCCACAACTTCCAACCGTCCTTGCCTTGTCAACTCTGAGCAGTTCAGCATGCCAGTCTCATCTCCCCTGGGTTCAGAAGTGAACCCTTCCTGCACTTTCTTAATCTACCTGCATTGCCACATTTGGGGCTGGCTTCATTCTGGAAGTAAAGACTCAGGTTTTGAAATCCCATCTGCCCATATCTGTCTTGAAACTGGTGCCATGAGCCATTGGCACTTTGTGTGATGATTGTCGAGGTGGCTGGGCTGAACTCCGTGGCTTAGAATTCTGTTTTTTGTTGATCTCTCCTGTTTTTCCATTTTTCCCTTTCTTTTTTTCCATTTTCACCTTTTTCAGTGTGAATATTTATACTGCTACATTTCTATCCAGGAACTGTCTCTCGATGATTGTTATATAGATGCGACAGTGAGTGCTTATTGTCAAATGACAGGTCTTAGAGTCACCTTGGAGACAGACTTCTGGGTGTATGAGTTAATTCTGTTGCTGTGAAAAAACCGCTATGACCTAGGCTATTTGTAGAAGGAAACATTTATTTGGGCTTACAGTTCTAGAGAGGGAGTCCATAATGCTGGGGTGGCGTGGGAGCATGGGGCCGGAGCAGGAAGCCAAGAGATCACATCTCAACTGCAAACACAGAGCACAGAAAGCAAACAGGAAATGGGGCAAGGCTATGAAGCCCTCAAATCCTCCCCCAGTGACTCACTTCCTCCAGCAGGGCCCCACGTCCTAAACATTCCATAACCTTCCAAAACACTGCCACCAACCAGGGATCAGCTATTCACATAAGTGAGCCTGTGAGTGATGGGGGTGAGGTAGAGATGGGGGGTGAGTAGGGGGACTAGGAGCTGAGGGGAGAGCCGGGGAGCGGGGTGTGTGTGTGCAATTTCATTCAAATCACCACAGTGTGTCTGTGAGTGACTTTCTAGACTAAGTTAAATGAGGGGGAAATACCCAACCTGAATATCGGAGGCACCATCCCATGAGCTGGAGTCCTGGACTGAATAGAAAGGAAGCAATGAGCTGAGCACAGGCATTCATTTCTGCTTCCTGACTATGGATGCAAAAGGACCAGGGACCTCACACTCCTGCCAAGCTTCCTCGTCATGATGGACCGTGTCCCTTCTTAAACTGTAAAGCAAGCCAGCACTTGAGAGCTAGAGGCAGGCAGATCTCTGAGTCTGAGACCAGAGAGAATTCCTGGACAGTTCCAGGACTACTCAGAGAAACCCTGTCTCAAAAACCCAAAACCAACCAACAAACAAAGGAAACAAATCCCGTAAGCCAAAATAAACCCTTCCTCTTCTAAGCAGCCATTTGTAGGCATTTTATCAGAGTAATGAGATTCACAATGAATACAGTAAAAGTGGTTTTATTTTAATTAATTAATTTTTACGTTTCCTGGACATGGGGCCTAACACAGTAAGCTTCAATGGCTGCTACAGGGGATTACAATCCATACACTAAACACTTAACAGGAGTATTTTACAACTTGAGATGAGATAGATCCATGATGCTGAGAACCGGCCCATCCATCTCTGTAACAATCCTCCTCTCCCACATCCCAGCCTCTGCTAACCACTCTTCTACCCTTTGTTTACTTTTTTCTTTTGTTTTGTTTGTTTGAGACAGGGTCTCATGCTATAGTTCATGCTGGCCTGGAACTCACTGCGTAGCCTGCTAGCAATCCTCCAACCTTAGCCTCTCAAGTGATAGTATCATAGGTGTAAGTCCTTATGCCCTGCTTTGCTCTCTCCTTTGAGATAATTTTTTTTTTTTTTTTTTTTTGGCTTTTCAAGACAGGATTTCTCTGCATAGCCCTGGCTGTCCTGGATTTGCTTTGTATACCAGGCTGTTTTTAAACTGTCAGAGATTCACCTGCCTCTGCCCTCCTGAGTGCTGGTACTGAAGGCGTGTGCCACCATGCCCAGCCTCGAGATCAACTTCTAGCTTCCCCACATAATCAAGAAACAAGAGGTTCTCTGTGTGTGTGTGTGTTGTCTGATTTATTTCACTTACTATAATGATTTATAATTTCACGAACCTACTTTCCGTGTGTGTGTGTGTGGCTGAGTAATATTTCATCATGTGTATGGGCCATATTTTTTTTTACCCATTCATCCATCAACACACTCCACATTTGGTTCTGTTTTCTTTTGTTTTGTTTTGTTTTGCTGTTGTGCATAGAGCACACTAATTTCCTATCACTGATATTTGCCCAGTGAACATCAGCGGGTATGCTAGTTCCATTTTGTGGGTTTTTGAGGAAGTTCTGTTTCTCCATATTAGACATGCTAACTGGCATCCCTACCAGAACTTCATAGGGTCCCCCCTTCTCCAAACCCTCACTGCATCTGCCATTCTTTGCCCTGTAATAGCCACTCCGATGGGGCAAGGGGACTTCTCCATGCCCTGTGGCTTTGATTTGTATTTCCCCTGTGATATAGGGATGCTTAGCATATTTTCATATATGTTGGCTATCTGTACATTTCCTTTCAAGAAACAGATGATCAGATCATTTGCATAAAATTAAAGTGGGTTTATTTCTCTTTTTTGCTATAAAACTTGTTTGAAAAGAATCTCACCTTTGTGCTAAAAAAAAAAAAAAAAAAAAAAAGGATTACTGGAGAGATGGCTCAGCAGTTAAGAGTACTTACTGGCTGCTCTTCCCAAGGTCCTGAGTTCAATTCCCAGCAACCACATGATGACTCACAACTATCTGTCATGGAATCTGATTCCTTCTTCTGGTGTGCACTCATAGACATAAAATAAATAAACAAATCTTTTTAGGGGTTATTTTTCTAAATCTCCCATCCCCAACACACACCACAGGCAGCCTGTCCTGTCACCAAGGCTTCCTTGCCACGATGGCCCATATCCCCTGTGAGTCAGAATGAATCCCCCGCCCCTTAAATTTCTCCTTGTCAGGTGTTTGGTTTCAATGATGGGAATGACCACTGACCCCATGCTAAAGCCTACTGCAGGTCTGTGGCTCCATCGTTTTGCTCCTGTATCAGTTTATAGTTTGTGAAGTTTGAAAAGCAATATAGATTGTGGTGTCTCTCTGTGCAGTGTGGCGTCTGTCCGTGTTTGTATGCTTGTGAGAGAGCACACCAGAGGTCAACATCAGGTGTCTTCCCCCTCCACCTCATTTTTTGAGACAGAATCTCTTTATTGAACAACTTGGAGCTCACCAATTAGCTAGGCTGGCTGACCAGTGAGCCTCAAAGATCCTACTGCCTCCAGATCCCCAGCTCTGGACTTACAGATGAACACAGCCACACCCAGCCTTAGAAGTGGCTTCTGGGGATCTAAACTCGGGTCCTCAAGTACATGCAGCAAGCACTGCCCCCCACCCCCCAGCCATCTCTCTGGCCTCTGAATTGTGGTATTCCTGGGTGGTATTTGTTAGTATTTTCTACATATATGCATAGATCTTTCCTTCCTTAATCTTAGTCTCTGATCTTTTTTGATATAGGATCTTGCAGTATTGCCTGGCTGATCTTCAATTCACAGTAATCCTCCTGCCTCAGCCTCCTAAATGCTGGTAATACAAGTATGAACCATTTCGCCTGCTTTCTAACACTGTTCTTTTATTGGTTCATCTGATGGTCTCTTTTGCACTTTTTTTTTCAACTGTGAGAAAAATACTGAACTGTGTTCAAGGGTGTTAACTTCACCTTCTTGCAGCCCCCATAACCACCATCACCAGAACATCCTGCAAAACTGAAACTATCCCCACTCAACAGCTTTATCTTCATGTAAATATTTCTTTAAAAATTCTATGAAATATATAATGTATAGGAATAGTAGCATATGGAGACGCCCAGGTCTCCAACCATCACACTTTCACGGTGGTCAACTCATGGCCATTCTTGTAGCCACACCCAACGCCAACCCCCATCCTGATCACAATGAAGAAAATCTGAAATATTGTATCGTACCATTTGCAAACATTTCAGCCCGTAAAATTCTAAAGATAGGGGGTAGTGAGGTGTGACCATGAAACGTCATCACTGAAAAAATTGACAACGGTTTCTCAACATAGCTGAGCATCTCCAATCTTGGACTAAAAGGTTCCCACTCCTCATCTCTCTTTCTGCTCCCTCTGGTCTTACAAGTTGTCATGTGGAGACTGTGATTGAGTACCTACAATGTGACTTAGCTCATCACTCTGTGCCCCATATTTTCTGCCCAGGAACCTTCCCCCAACCTCCTTCCTCCCACTCACCTGCTTCCTTCAGTGGGCTACCGCCTCCACCCGTTCCCTTGTAAGCTGGGTCCCTCTCCCACACTGAGAGCCCACAAAATCAGCCTGTTTTCTGTTCCCTGCGTCCCTACGTCTTCTTGACATGCTAGAGAGCCCCTTGATGCCTTCAGCGACCGCTACATCCAACAGCAGCCCCTCCTCTCTTGCGGCAAAAGCTTGTCAGCACCTACAGGTCCCACCCTCTGTCAGTGTCTCTTCTCTAACATCCCACGTGTAAAGGGGCTGGGGTGAGACCCACATGTGGGCCAACCAGCCCTATGTCACTCAACTTCCGCCTGGGTGCTGACTTAGAACAGGAAGCATCAGGCTGGGGCCTCAGCCGCTGTGCTCTGTAGACATAACCACAGAGCCAGCTGGAAAGAAGCAAGCAAAGACATAGCCAGTCACCCAGACTCACAGAGTGGAGGCTTCCTGGGACTGAGAGGGGTGAGTGCAGGGCTCCTGTGTTCAGGTAGCTCTTACAGAAAATGCTTTTCTTATGGAATTTCCCTTCATGACCCCAGCCCCAGAATGGGCCCTGGTAGCCTTTCCACATCCCTCACCCAGCCTATGTGGCAGGAAAAGGTCTTGAGATCTTTTATATGTGGCTTCTGGTTAGTCAGCCCCTCCTGACTGATGTCCGCTGAAGGCAGGCGTGGTGCCACCCTAGGGCAGAGGGTCCCAGGAGATCTGGGAACTTCTGTAACTGAATGTGGGTCAGCAGGCAGAGGACTGTGTTGATCCCCCTCTCTGTGGTGGTGCCTGGACGAGTGGGGCTGAGGAAGAGCAGCTATGGCAGCTCAGTGGGAATGACCGGAACAAGCTGTGGCGCTGTGTGCTGTCACCCACCTACCATGAATGGAAGTAGATAGCTGTGGTCATGAGGTGGAGCAGGAGGAAGAGCTACTGAAATGTCCGTTACCACCATCTGCGTTATAATGGAGGGACTTGAGATCTTTGTGTTTTAGGAAGGGACTTCTCAGTCTAACCTGTAAGTCTCTGGGACCTGGGCTACAAACCACTTAGCCTAGCCCACAGCATACCAACCAATGAGGAAGTCCCCTGCCCAACAATCCCACACACAGTGGTGGCCAGGCCTGGGGCCGGCAACCGCTGAGCCACATTCCAGACAGAGGGGAATGGAGGCACCCAGTCCTATGAGATTGGCCTCCTGGGGCTATAGCTGCTGAGGGGCTGGCTGATCCTGTGAGGTGATTTCCCTGAGGTCAGGTCTCAGGTGGCAGACACCCTTTCCATTTCCAGAGTGAGTGAGCAGATTAGTAATTGTTGATATCTGCCACATACATGAGTTAGGCCCAGGGACCTCTGCCAAAGCAGGAGTGAAATGAACAAACCCTAGAAGTTAGATGGCTTTGGAGAGGCCCAAGTTGCCTATCTCTATCTTTCTCCAATAGTTCTGTTTTTCTATTGACATAGGTGGACACAGTCTTGCCAAAGGCATGCGTTGTGCTGGGGCAAATTATAGTCGATTGTAGGGGTGGAGGAACCATACAATCTTCCTTTGCAGGAAGTTCTGCACAGGGGCTCTCTTCAATACAGGGCCTGAGAGAAATTGTTCTGCTCTCTGAGCAGAAAGGGTGTGAGCTGGGTAGGCCACTGGACTCTGAAACGAGAGGGTGGGCTGGCCAGCTCCACTAACTCCAAGTGTGTGTAGTCAACAATGATTCAAAACTCACTTCCCAGTTCCCGCCAACTCTAGCTTTGTCACTCAGGCACAGGTGGCCCTCTGCAGATGGTAGGGTTGTAGAGAGGGGTGAATGGGGCGTGGTCACTGCATAGGACCCTGGTGGGATGGCTCTGTGGGGAGGAGCAGGTCCTGAATCAGCCCCTCCATTCACATCCCTGCCCTTTGGGCCTGTCTGAAGCTGTTTCAGCTGAGGTTCCCAAATGCACTCAGTCACCCAGAGCTTACAGTTCAAGCCCCTGAATAAAACAAAATAAAACAACTGAAGGTGCCCTCCGCCTGGATACTGGGAGACCTTGGGAGATGTTCAGGAGATAACCCTTGGGCAGCCAACCCAGTGCTGGCTGTGTCTGGTCTCCATTGTATTTTGCATAAATGGGACCTCAAATGGGAGTACTAGATCCCTCCCAGGCCCCACATGGCTGAGTGAATCCCAGGCCCCGTGGAGCGGGTCTCTGTGACACTCCTACAGTGAGGGGTAAAGCCAGGCTGAGACAGGTAGCCCAGGTGTGCCGAGTGGCTGGAGCCAGGTGGCTGCTGACTCCTGCACTCTCCGTGAAGCCCCTATCTCTGCTGCCTGGGGTCCAGGCCTTCCCTCTGTATGAGGATACTGCACATAGTTGGTGTGACAGGATTTGCTTGAAGCCTTGGGGGGGGGGCAGCAAGTGAAGGCCAAGGTCACTCTGAGCTCCAAGCAGGCAGTCTTCTAGTCCTTTTTCAGGGAAGAGCAGGCTGGTGGCATAGCCAGGGTCCTTATCATAAAGCTGGGGTCAGGTCCCCCGTCATCATCCAACAAGTGATTTCTGGGTAAAGAGTTGGCCCATACGGGGTGATGTACAGAGCTCAGATCAGGCCCTGGATCGTGCTGGGTATGTGCCCTCCTTGGGAAACAGAGCTTCTGGGCTACTCACCCTCCTGGCATCAAGGCAGCCAACACTGGAATAAGGAGCTGACGGGCCTTCTCCTGCTGGGTTTCCCCAGGATCCCAGTGAACACTGACCTACCCGTGCAGCCAGTCCAGAGATGGTCTGTGTGGGATCTAAGAAGGTTGGAACCCACTACCGCTTGGCACTGCTGGGGAAGATAAAGGCACTAAAGTGCCTTGACTGCTTCAGGAATAGGCCAAGGAGGAAGCCATAGATCAGCCTCACAGTGCTATTTTACAGCATCACCACAGCAGCTCCCTGAAAACTGGGCCTTAATGCAGGCACACATGCAGGCAGAACATTCTAGACATAATAAAAAGAGCAGCTATGTCTGTAGTAGCCAAAAGAGGCCAGCAAGCACTTGTTGGGTGAATGACTGAATAACTGAGAGAGTGAAGCAGCTAGCAAGTGAAGGACTGGTGAACAGGTTCCCATACCAGTGTGAGGTCATGTTCACTCTTCTCACTGTCATGATGGAACTCTCCTCAGGAATGTTGGAAATGGAGACAGAAACACTAATAATTTTTGGGACCTTGAGAAGTAATTTCTTTCCTTTTTAAAAATTATTTATTTATTATGTATCCAGTGTTCTGCCTGCCAGAAGAGGGCACCAGATCTTATTCTAGATGGTTGTGGGCCACCATGTGGTTGCTGGGAATTGAACTCAGTGGAAGAGCAGCCAGAGCTCTTAACCTCTGAGCCATCTCTCCAGCCTTCTTCCTTTGTTTTAATTAAAAAAAAAAAAAAAGATTTATTATGTATACAATGTTCTGCCTGCATGTACCTCTGAGCCATCTCTCCAGCCCTGGAGACAGGTTTTTAATGTAGCCCAGGTTGGCTTGAAATTCATTCAAGAATGGCCTTGAACTTCTGACCCTCATGCCCCCATCTCTCCTTTATTTTCTAAAACTGAGTTGAATACGTTCCTCTTCATTCTGTGTGTGTGTGTGTGTGTGTGTGTGTGTGTGTGTGTGTGTGTGTGTGTTCCTTTGGGTGTTTGAGCAGAGGTCAGAAGACCTCAGCTGTCATCCTACAACCCACCTCCTTTAAAACAGGGTTTCTCACCGGTCTGGAGCTCTAGGATCCCAAATGTAGTATTTTGGAACCCAGCTCCTCCATCTATTCCTGTGGGCCATTTGTCCTAATTAACTTTGTCAGTTTTACTCAGCATTAAGTCAACTGAGGAACTTCCTGGACCAGACTATCCTGTGGGTGTGTTTATGGGGAAATATCTTGATGATTAATCAGTGTAGGAGGGCCCATGCCACTGTGCTCAGCGCCATTCTCTGGACAGGTGGTCATGGGCTGTATAGAAAACTAGCCAAGCATAAGCCTGTGGGAGAGTGAGGGTTCCTCCATCTTTTCTACAAGCTCCTGCCCTCTCTTCCCTCAAAAATGACTGTAACCTGTAAGCTGAAATAAACCCTTTCCTTCCCTATCTTGCTTGTGGTCAAAGTATTTTTATCACAGCAACAAAAAGGAATTAGGGCATCCCTCATCCCTGTGTCTGCACAGAGCTCTGAATCCTAGATCCAGTGTTCTGAAGCCAGCTGCTCGCTCTGTTTCTGTTGGCCCCTATTCCTTTGCCCAGAGCTCCTTGATCTTGGAACAATGTTCCAGCACCCTGGAGCCCATCTGCCCCTGGTTCTTTTGTGAATGTGTAAAGGCAGAAGTGACTCCATCTTGACACTGGGCTTTGGTGAAAAAGTTCAAAGCGGGGCTGTGAGCACCTGAGATTACCACATCCTTTATCTTTGTTTGCCTGAGACAGGGGTGGCCCTAAAACTCCATCTACTCTCCCTCCAAACCACCCTGGGGCTCTGCCAGTCTTTGCCTGTTTGGCTGTCAGCCAGGAGTCCCATGTGCTGTGACTTGAGACAGGAAGCCACCCACCACCTGCCTCTTGTAGACTCACCCTATCTCTGCTGGCTTTCTTACATTACCACCTCCCCCCTTTTGGGGCACAGAGTTTCATGCACCTCCAGTTGGTCTTGAATTCACTATGTAGCTGAGGTTGGCTTTGAACTCCTAGTCTTCGGGTCTTCACCTCCCAAGTGCTAGGATTACATCTGTGTTACCACATAGGCTGCCTAAATTGCCTTTTGTTTCTTGTTTCTCCTTTTGCCATGTCACTTCTCATGGGGACATGTATAATGTAGATACTTTTCCATCACAAGTGCTTTATTCATCACGAAGTGAGGTCTTTATTCACTCCTTCATTAGATGCCATAGTCCCCAAGGGAATCTTCAGGGAAGGAAAACCTAGGCCTCACAGGGTTAGGGGCCTGCTGCTCTCACCACTTCCTGGGTTGCAACACAGCTCTTGTCTAGCAGAGGGTGTAGATCAAGGGTGGCTCTGATGCTGAGTTTTGATAGCTGCCAGGGTTAGAACTGCTCAGGAGGCCTCTGCATAACGTTGCACTTCATGCTTTGGTGAGGGTACCTGCCCAAAGAACCGAGAAGCCCCAGTGAAGCCCAGGAGCTTGAGGAGACCTCGGCAGGACTGTTAGGTAACCATGAGGAGGTCTTCCACTTCCCAGACACCCTTACTCACCCTTGTCCTCCTGCCTAGACTGGTGACACAGTTGGGAGTTGGGAGCTACAGTGACCAGAGGCCTCCTCATTTGCTGGCTTTCAGATGGAGTGGAGGGACCAGCTATGTCCAGCTATAAAAGTATGACACACAGAAATGCAACATTCAGACGCAGGCTACACATGAGACCTGGGCCAGCGGACCATTCTTCAGTGATAGGGTCCTAAGAGGGAGGGCTAGGAGGTGAGAAGATAAAGAAGACAGGAAATCTGGGGTCAAGAGGTCATACACAAGCTGATGACTTATGCCAAGCAAGTTTGTTATGAAGTACAGCAAGCTGGGGGCCTCGGGTGTGGCACACACCTTTAATCCCAGCACTCAGAAGGAAGAAAGAAGCAGGCAGAGCTCTGAGTTCGAGGCCAGCCTAGTGTACAGAGTGAGTTCCAGGACAGCCAGGCTACACAGAGAACCCCTGTCTCCAAAAAAAAAAAAAAAAAAGGAAAAAAGAAGGAGGGGAAGGAGAAACAGGAGGAGAAGAGCATCTTATATACAGTTTTTAGAGGAGACGTGAGACGGTCTCAAACATGCTATCATATAATGAGACTGAGTCCTGAGAAGCTAACCAAGCAATATTGCACAAGGGGAACATGGGATATCTCAAGGACATCAGAGCCTGAACACACAGGTAGCCTTGGGACTGGTAACCATAGCCCCTTAGGGTGGGAAGAGTTGAGTTCTTGGATGAAGCCACAGCTCTCCGAGGCCCTGGCTCCAGGCCATTGCTAGCCTTGATAAGCATATTACAGGTTTTAGACAAGAAACTATTTTCTTTCTCCATGTATCAGGGCCTCAGGGAAAGCCTAGATGGGCCTAGTCCTCAACACCCATGGGCTGCTCCTGTTATATAGAGAAAATGGAGGCAGAAATAACTAGATAGTCTTTGCTCTTTCAGGCTTCTGTGATGCTGGTTTCACTCAAGGCCCCGGAACTAGCCACACAGAGGCAGGAGCTGGCTGCTGGGAAGGTGCTCCGTCCCAGGCTCTGCAACCTCCCGGGAGCTTGGCCTTTATCCATCTACCTGGCAAGCTCAAGCCACTGTCATTGTCTGGGGTCGTCTGTGGGGCATACGGAGCAGGTGGAGCTGGCTCCTCCCAACAGCCCTTAGTTCTGAGGGCTCTACACCCAGAACAAGGAGCAGGAGGTGGCTACCCTGGTCAAGGTTTCCTGTGGTCAAGGTCAGAGCAGTGTGGTCTGTGGGTTGGTCTTGGTGAACAATCCCCTCCCTCTGTGTGTGTGTGTGTGTGTGTGTGTGTGTGTGTGTGTGTGCATGTGAGCATGCGTGTATATATAAGTATAACGTGACATCCAGATCTATACCCTGCTGCTGCTTGGAGCCTTCAGTTTCCCCGTTTTGGAAAACTGAGTTTGAATTCCGATTATCATAGCTGTTGGGGGGGGTATCTGTAGAGGCTGCTCCCCGAAGCACCTGCCCGTGCCCTGAAAGGACTATCCACACTCTCCACCCACAGCAGCCATGGCCTCAGAGAGAGGGCTGTCCTGAGGCTGACTGGATTTGCAGTGCCAGCTTGAAGATCTCGGAGACATGTGCCAACTCCCAGACCAGCCAAGAGGGTTATTGGTGGACACCTGTGTCACCGCCATCAGTGAGGATGCAGGAGAAGTGGGACCAAATACACCTGCCTCAGCTTCAGCTGGGTGCCCTGGGACAGGGAAACACAAAAACAATCTCCCTGCCTTGCTAAACTCAGGAACCCGGGGAGGAAGTCCTGCTTCTCCTTCAGTGGGGAGGAGCAGGCCTCATTTAACATCTCCCCTGGAGGTGAACTTTCTGTGGTCACAGGCCACTTTTAGAAAGGTCAGAAGTAGGGCTACATGGGGCCTATACCCATAGGACCCCCAAGTGGGGTGGCCCTAGATGGTGTCATACCTCCCAGAGAGCCTCAGTGTGGACACTGGGCTTCAGGAAGCAAAGATAGATGTCAGGGACCACTGCTGGTCATGGCTTGAAAGGCATGTTGATTTTGTCTCTGACAACATGGACCTTGGTGCAGGTATCTCTTCCTGCCTGCCTGACACAAGTTCTCCTGTCTTAGGAAGTCAGACCAGAGGGCCACCCCACCCAGAACATTCTAGGCCTCTCTTGGGCTGAGTCCTGGCCCCTCTAGCTACTTCCAGGATGAGGATCTGGGAGCCGCCTTACTTGCCAGTGCCCAGCTGTACAGAAGTCACAAGCCAGGCCTCTCTGCATACCCAGCCCCGGCTAGCTCCCCATTATTTCAAGGCCATTGGTTCCACTGGCTGTAAGCAGGATAATGTGCTGTGGTTCAGGGAACAGCAGGTGGCCTGAAGCAGGGTAGTCCAGGCTGTGGGTGAGCTCTGCAAAACATATTCTCCCCTTCCCAGGACAGCGACTTTAATAGGATCCCCAGCTCTAGTTCCTCCAGGGAAAGAATAGAATCAAGGCCCCAAAATGTGTCTGAGACAACCAGAGACAGGCAGTAAGCCAGCTCAGTCCTGTCCCACAAATACTCCAAGTTCATGGCTCTGCCTGGGCTCGGTTCTGCTATCTGAGCCAACCAGGTCTGTGGTCCAAGCTCACTATGGACTTGGGGTGCACAGGTGCCATGGTCCTGGGCAGCATGAGCCACTGCACTTGTGGAATGGAGATGGGCTTGCCTGTGTGGTATGCGTATATTTCCCGCCCTCCTTCCCTCCTCCTCCGTATCTTTCTCCTTCCTTCCCTCCGTCCCTTCCTCCTTCCATCTTTCTTCCCTCTTCCTCCTTCTTTCTCTCCCTCCTTCACTCCTTCCTCCTCCTCTCTCCCTCCCTCCCCCTCTTTCATTTCTTCCCTTTCTACGTCCCTCCTCTCTCTTTTTCTCTTTTCCTCCTCCTCTCTCTACCTTCCTCCCTTTCTCTCTTCCTTTCTCATTCTCTCTTCCTTCCCCCTCTCTCCTTCCTTCTCTCTGTCTCTCTCCCTCCCCTTCCTCTTCCTCTCTCTCTCCCTTTCTCCCTCCCCCCATGCTCTGTGTGTGTATACGAGAGCATGTGTGTATGCCTGTTCTTCTAGGTATCTGGCCACCTGAGCCAATATTCAGCTCCCACATCCCTCCCTGTGGTGCCTAAGTGGCCTCTTCCTCGTGGACTTTGATATCTGTGCTGGCCCTGTCTGGTTCTCATACCCCATGGCAGAAGGGCAGTAGGCCAACAAGAAAAAACTCCTCAGGGGATCAACCTGGAGTCACCTGGCCCTTCTCTCCACAGGACATGCTGGGCCCACACTCACCGCTGCTTGTTGTAGCTGGCCTGCTCTCTCTGGGAACTGGTGAGTTCTGTGGAGTTGTCCCTACATATGATATTCCCTTACAGCAGGCCCATCCCATGACCCCTTGGGTCTAAGTTCCCACGTGGCTGAGGAAGGACCAGCCCCTGAGAGTAAATCTCAGGCGTGAATGCATTTGTCCTTATGTAGCAGGAGATGGAGTGTGACTTTCTCTAGAGTTCTGCTTTGAATCCTGTTGGGGTGACTCAGAGCCCTTCCCTTGGACCTTCTTCCCCAGAGCCTCGTCTACCTTTGCCCCCGACTCACCCTTGAGGGCAGCCAGGGTGGATGCAGGGCCCTCATCCAGCCTGTCTATCTCCCCAGCCATGTCCCAGGAGTGCACCAAGTACAGAGCCAGCAACTGCCAGGACTGTATCCAGTCGGGGCCTGGCTGCTCGTGGTGCCAGAAACTGGTAAGAGCTGCGGGGGTTGGGGGGGCGGGCAGGTGGTCACATCTCATCCACAGACAGGAAGCCAGTGATGAATGTACATGTTGGACTTCCTGTCGCATTTCTCTTCAGTCCACACGGGATAGTGCCACCCACACTGGGCAGCTCTTCCCACTTCAGTGAACCTAATCGACACAATTCCTCACCAGTGTGCCTGGAGGCCAGGTGATTTCAGACTCTGTCCGGTTGATAATCAGCACTGACTACCACCACCCAGGCATGCTCATATTTGATCCTGTTTTCAAACCCAGAACATATCATATCAACCCAGTGGGCAAACCATAGGCAAATCTTGCCAGATTTTCATGTTTTTTTTCTCCCTCACTGTTGTAGTCTGAGGTCACTCACACAGGATATCACTTTAAACTCCTTACATTCAGAACATTCCCAGCTTTCCAAATTTTCCCAGCCTTGTCACTCAAAGTCCCTTGACACTTCCAGCCCAGCACGTCCTCTGGTTCAACTCCATTGTTACGCTGGGGACGCTAGGCAGTGGTTCTAACCTCTGCGCACTGCATGAGGCACACGTGGCCCCTCCGTGCCTGGTGCTAACGATGCTTCAGAAGGTGGCACCTTCCAGATTTCTCCTCACTTCCTGTGTCCCCCCACAGCGAGTGACAGGCTCATCTGTGAGGTTCTTCAGAGCACTAGGATTCTTTCTCCACCGAACTGCATCTGTGACCTTGAAGTCTGTTCACTGGTGACTCAGGCAGGCTCCAGTACCACTGCAGTGGCAGCAAAATGGTTCTCTCTCTCTCTCTCTCTCTCTCTCTTCTGGTCAATAGTTTATGACTCTTTTTTTGGGGGATATTGAGACAGGGTGTAGCTTTGACTGTCCTGGACTCATTTTGTAAACGAGGCTGGCCTCGAACTCATAGAGATCCACCTGCCTCTGCCTCCCAAGTGCCGGTATTAAAGGTGTGTGCTACCACCACCCTGCTAGTGTCTGACCATTATTTTTCTAATTTGATTTTCAACCTGTCCATGTCTGGTCACTGGGCCCCTCAAAGCTGCCGTGGGCGTCACTCTTATGACTTTTGTTTTGTGCTGAGAACTTTCTTACTCTGGACTGACCAGCTGTGCTAACTCTACTCTGGCCTTCTCCCCTGACCCAAGATTTAGAGTTACAGAAGACTCCTAGGCCTTCCTGAGAAGTGGGCTTCCAGCATTCTGTGCCAAGTCTCCTCCTCTTCTCCATCCCACAGGCTTTTGGCTTCTGTCTCCAGGAACCACCCACGCCATAGGCAAAACTCCAGAGCAAGAGGCCTGATGTTGTAACCTCTATCCTGTGGCTGAGGGCTGTGGTCCAAGGCCTGGATGAACCATTTCTCTCTTCCTCTTGAGCCATTTTACTCATCTGAAAAGAACCGCTTGTTCTATACGATTACATATTAACTTCTCTCTATTCCCGCTGATGGCTTCTGTTTCTTTTTTTGTTTTGTTTTGTTTTTTGTTTTTCGAGACAGGGTTTCTCTGTGTAGCCTTGGCTGTCCTGCACTTGCTTTGTAGACCAGGCTGGCCTCCAACTCACAGAGATCTGCCTGCCCCTGCCTCTCTGAGTGCTGGGGTTACAGGCATCGCCACCGTGCCAACAGCTTGTGTTTCTTGAGGATTGAAGATATGGCCCTGAAAGCCAGCACAGAGTGGAGGCGCTGGAGGGGCGGCCTCTATTGCACTTCTGGGTGGTTGCTGTTCTCGGAGAGCAAACAGGCAGTGCCAGTGCTTTTCAGTACTTTGCAGTTGAGCCAGACCTGCTCTGGATGAAAGAGGCTCCGGTTCAGGACCAGATACTTCCGCGTCAGACCCAGGGGCCTTTCGGAAGGGACACAGTGGTCAAGAAGAAGGTGTCCTGGGCTCTCCCCTCCTCTCATCAACTCTTTTCCCTACCAACTGAGAGAGACTTGACCCCAAGCTCTGCTCTGGGTCTTAGCAAGGGCTGTCCCATTGGCTCAAGGAGCTCACCTCTGTCCTTTTGGGAGGCGGGAGCTCCCTGGGACAAAGGGTCCTGTTGCAGAAAGGTGCTAGCGGGTTTTGGCTAACACTTGAGCTCGTGGCTGCTGATCAGCTTTTTGGCTGGAGGTTGATGGAGTCAGTGCCCAAAAGATAGAGAAAGGTCTGTTGTCTATGCTTCTAGTGACCTAGCGCTCTCAGGGAGAGCCTAGAGCTGTCGGGGGGACCGAGGCTGTCTGGGAGTCTGGTCTTCCCTAGGTGATTGCGGCATTCCACAGAAATAGCTAACTGAAGTTTCCAGGGCAAGTGCGGAGGAACCGGGGCAGGGTTCTGCTGTTGCAGCGCTATGCTCTCTGCCTGACCCAAGACCCCTCCTCTAGAACTTTACCGGGCCAGGGGAGCCTGACTCCCTGCGCTGCGACACACGGGCACAGCTGCTGGCGAAGGGTTGTCCAGCCGATGACATAATGGATCCCAGGAGCCTTGCTGAATCCCAGGATGATCGACGGGGGGGACAGAAGCAGCTATCTCCACAAAAAGTGACGCTTTACTTACGACCAGGTAGGTTTGGGATCTGGTTGGGATGGGCCAGGTGAACGGTATATCTGGAAGCTCAGCCTGCCCCTGCCTGCCTGGGCTGATCGATGTCTCTGTGTTGGATGGTGAGCTGGGCTGGCTGATGAACCTCTCATCACTGAAGTTGGAGCTCTGGGACTATGGAAAGGCTCAGCCAGTGAAAGTGCTTGCCACCAAGCTGGAGACCTGAGTTCAATTCCCTAGGACCCAAAGACTGAAGAGAGTAGTTATCTGACCTCCATGTGGTGTGCACACAAGCTCCCCCCTTCCCACAAACAAACAACTATAATTTTCAAAAAGCTGCTTCAAAGTCTGAGCTGTGTCCTAGGTGGGGTCTTTCAACCCCACTGTCTGCACTGGTCTCTGGTCTCTCTGTCTCTCTCTCTCTCTCTCCCTTCCTCCCTTTGGTTTTCTTGAGACAGGATTTCTCTGTGTAGCCCTGGCTGTCCTGGAGCTCACTCTGTAGATCAGGCTGGCCTCAAACTCAGAGATCTCTGCCTGCTTCTGTCTCCGAAGCGCTGGGACTAAAGGCAGGTACCACCACTGGCCGGCTTGGACCCTCTCTGAGCAGTGTGCTCTGTGCCTTGTTTAAAAGGGGAGAGCCAAGCCATTTAGAAGTCACCATTGAGTTCCACTCTCAGAGGACTCAGGCAGTCTTGGCAAAGTAAGAGCACTGGCAAGTACCCGAGGAAGTGCATATCAGTTTGTACCAGGCTTGGCCCAGACATGCTCTACTGGGTCAGATGCAGTGAAGTAAGCCTGGGTGGGACACCGGCAGTGGGCAGGCTCATCGTAGCTGTAGCCACAGTGACAAGGGGCATCAGCAGATGACCCTGCAAGGAGCTGGGTGTGAAGGACGGGGCGGGGCTCTCTAGGGAGGGGCACAGAACAAGAGAGTGGAAGATCGTAGTTTCATTTCTGTGTCTATGATAAAACACCCGACGAAAAGCAACTCTGAGGCAGAGTGGAAGGTTCATTTTAGCTTACAGTTTTAGGTCACAGTTTACCATTTCAGGGAAGTCAAGGCGGCACGAACTTGTAGCAGCTGCTCATAGCCCAGACGCAAGCAAGAGCAGAGAGAAATGACTGCATGCTTAGCGTTCGGCTTACTTCCTCTACTCTTACCCGGATCAGGACCCCCGAGCCAGGGAGGGAATTTTGCCACCCACTTTCAGGGGGCTGACATAAATTATGGTGGTGTAGCATGGGCAGATGTGTCCACAGGCACACATCTTAATTGTGCCGACCTCATTAAGACAATCTCGAAGTGGGACTCTTCCCAGGTGATGCTGGATTGTGCCCAAGCTGACTAGCACAAGGACCTAGTCAGTATCTAAGGGGCAGGTTGTCAGGGACAGCGAAGGGCAGAAGAAAGCACAAAAAAGGATGAGGAGGGGGGGGGTCTGGGAGGTTGTCTTAGTGACTGTGGAGGAGAGAGCTTGTCTCTTTGATGTCCTAGGAGCAGACACAAGACCTCTGCACCAAGACCTCTGTCCCTGATCCCTGATTCTAGGGCCTGGCCCTGCTGACCCCTGGAGAGCAGTTCTGAGTGAGAAAGCCGAGGCAGAGGCGCAGCCCCTCCTAGTGGGGAGAGAAGGGTAGTTCTCTGGGCCTTCTCTGTAAACATTGAAAGCCCCCTCCTTGGTTGCATTCCACCCTTCTAGCCTAAGTGCTTCTAGAGCCACAGTTTGGGTTTTCAGGCTTCTACCTAGTGAATCTGCACAACACACACACACACACACACACACACACACACACACACACACACACACACTGCACCACGCAGGCCTTCTTGTGCTTTAGTGAGTGCACTTCTCTGAATTCAAATCTGCCTGTCCTGTGTCCTGGCCACAGCCCCTTCCAGGTCATAGTAAATTCGAGGCAATAGGAATTTGGGGACCTGGTGAGGTCTGACAGACTTGCAGCCGGGCTCAGCCTGTCCCTTGCTCTCCCCCGACAGGGCAGGCGGCCGCCTTCAATGTGACTTTCCAGCGGGCCAAGGGCTACCCCATTGATCTGTACTACCTCATGGACCTCTCCTACTCCATGCTAGACGACCTCAACAATGTCAAGAAGCTGGGTGGTGACCTGCTTCGGGCCCTCAACGAGATCACTGAGTCTGGCCGCATCGGTGAGCTCACAGTACACACACACATTTCAATCTCGGGAACTCCCTGACACCGCAGATCCCCACCAACACAGATCTGCAGGAGCAGAAGCTGGGGAAACTGCTTATGTAGTGTCTGTGGGGGCCAGAGTCAACCCTGAATCTCTACCAGCGGACACACCTGGTCTCAGGCTGCTAAGACCTGTGAACTCCTCCTAACCCTTTCTCTTTCTCTTCCTTAGTTTCTATTTTGATGTTTAAGAGACAAAAGTCCTGTAGCGCTGATTACTAAAAAGTAGATCTATGTCACAGTAACCACAGCACTAACAGGGCAGTGGAAGCAGACTGCAGGGCGAGTCTCGGGGTGAGGGTCTCGGGGTGAGGGTCAGAGGGCAAAGGGCACAGGGTGAGGGTCATAGCACTGACCGGCACCGGCGTGCTCACCAAGCACTTGGGACAGGCCAACAGGCCACCCCTACCCACTCCGGAACAGCACTGTGTCTCATTGTCTGCGCTGGAGGGTTCCCGCAAGCATGCTTGAACACAGGATGCAAGCTCATAGACTCACATGTGCACATACACTCATGTACACTCATGCTCGCACATGTCCAGGGTCCCATACACAATCACATTTGCATGCCTGTGCACATGCCCAGTCACACTTGTGTGCCTCTATGCCTGCATACACAAGACTACATGTGTGTACGTGTACTCAAATGCAAACCCTCATGGTCTCACAGGTACACGACTGCATACATGTACACGCTCTGTCACACACGTGTTTGTACATGACCTCACATATGCTCAACCTTCACACGGCTACACACATGCTTGGGCCACATGCTCATCCACACATGTTCCCACAACCGTCATCTTGCTTCCTCCCTTGTTTGGAAAGTTGTTACCCCACTGGGAGGCTCACTGTCCTGCCTAGAGCCTGCTGCCTCATTATGGATATTCTTCGGGCTTCAGATCCTCCCTATCCTGCCTGGAGTCCTGCCTGCTGTTTCTGTCCCCCCCCCCCCCCCCCCCCCCCCCCCCCCCCGCCCCCCTCCCTCTTTCCCCCCCCCCCCCCCCCCCCCCCCCCCGCCTCATGCCATGTACTCCTCAGGCTTTGGGTCCTTCGTGGACAAGACAGTGCTGCCCTTTGTCAACACACACCCTGAGAAGCTGAGGAACCCGTGTCCCAACAAGGAGAAGGCCTGCCAGCCCCCGTTTGCCTTCCGGCATGTGCTCAAGTTAACAGACAACTCCAACCAGTTTCAGACAGAGGTCGGCAAGCAACTGATTTCCGGAAACCTGGACGCCCCTGAGGGTGGCCTGGATGCCATAATGCAAGTTGCTGCGTGCCCGGTGAGGCTACTGTCCCTGTTCAGATCCTCCAATTTCCTCAAACTCAGGGGCTCCACCCGTGCTGTGGGGCTCCTCACTCTAGCTGGTAGGCCTCTTCAGGAACTCACCCCAATCTGGTTTCACTGTCTTCCCGAATCTTAGAAGGGCAGCCTTCATGGCCCATGTCATAAGGAAAAAAAGAAGGACAACCTAGCCTTGAAAAGCACCCGCACATTTCGGTGCTCACTCACAGCCCTCACAGCTCTCCTGCAAGCCAGGCTGCCCAGCAGAAGGTCTTCTGGTTCCTAAAGCTTTTTCCCTTTCAGGTCAAGAGTGCAAGGACTGTTAGGGCATGGTGATGCATGCCTGTAATCCCAGCACTCTGGGAGGCAGAGGCAGGCAGATCTCTGTGAGGTCAAGGCCAACCTGGTCTATAAAGTGAGTCCAGGACAGCCAAGGCTACACAGAGAAACCTTGTCTGGAAAAAAAGAAAAAGAAAAAAAAATAGAGGGTGAGGCCTGTCCTTCGCTCCCATCCTCATCCGCACCCCTGCCTGTCAGTCCTAGACTGTGTTTATAGCGTCATCATCATTGCAGCAAGCCAACCCCCCTGCAGCCTGGCTCTCAGTTCTCCAGCTTTACGGGGAGCTCACCCTGTGGGTACGCACATTCTCCCTGTGTGTTGGACCATGGTACATAATGTGGGTGCTGCAAATGCACGCTCCTTCAAATGTACGCTCCTGAGTGTTGCAGGCACACAGCTCCCCTACAGACACCCCCTGGTCCCCTCTTTTGTGGTTGGGAGGTGTTTACTTTTTTTCGTTTTGTTTTGTTTTTTGTTTCTCTGTGTAGCCTTGTCTGTCCCGGACTCATTTTGTACACCAGGCTGGCCTGGATCACACAGTGATCCTCTTGCCTCTGCCTCCCTGAGTGCTGGGATTAAAGGCAATGTGCCACCATTCCTGGCTAGGTGATTTGCATTTTAATGGGCACTACTGAATACTGTTCTCCTTTTATAATTGTGCCATTGGAATCTAGTTCCAGGTCCCAAGAGGGTTATGAAGTTTATCTCTTTAGATTGAGATACTTTTCATTTCTCACCTCACACTCCTGCAGGGCATGCTGGGAGCTGTTGGTTTAGGTAATTCCTGGGTACTGGGTGAGGACTTTCTCTCCCTCTGTCTCTGTTTCTCTGTCTCTGTCTCAGTCTCCTGAGGGCCCTGCAGGGAAACCAAGGCAGGTAATCCCTGGCTGTCTTCTTCCCAGGAGGAAATTGGCTGGCGCAATGTCACGAGGCTACTGGTGTTTGCCACAGATGATGGCTTCCACTTTGCTGGTGATGGAAAGCTTGGTGCCATCCTGACCCCCAATGATGGCCACTGCCACCTGGAAGATAACTTGTACAAGAGGAGCAATGAGTTCGTGAGTGCTCTGCCTGCCTTGTCACACCCCCGTATCAACACTGGTTAAAGGCCATTCAGGAGTGAGAACAGGACAGGATGAGAGCAGGGTCACATGTCTAGGTCATACCAACAGAACCCAGACTCCTCCTAACACAAATAACAAATCACAGAGGCATTACAGAGAGCCCCCGTGATAACACGAGGCTCCTAGGACCCACACTAGCCTGCAAGACAGTCCTGACCATGGTCCTCATGGCAGAGGTCCTGACACAGCCTTCCCCATCCATCACACTGCCTCTATGCATGCCTGCTCTGCCTCTAGTGACCCTGGCAGAGCCTTAGGTCATGCCTGGACACTCCTTACCTACCCAAAGGTACCACAAAAGATTTTTTTTTTGCAGGGACCACCTGGAACCCACTGATTTGGAGTTGTTGGCAAATAGAATCTGGGGTCCTAACATTGGACAGGAGCAGCGATATCTTATGTCCATTTGGTCCCCTAAACTTGAATGTTATGTCTGTCCATTGTACATCATGTTGGTGAGGGGTGGAGTTTAAAATCTAGCACCTGGAGTGGTGGCTCACAGTAGCTTTCTTTACTTGGCATTAACCAAGAGATCCATCGCAATTGCCAGTGTTCTCTTCATGTATTTCAAAGCGGTTGGTTTCCTGCCAATCTTGTCACATGCTTGTAGATCTATACCAAGTGAGGCCCGCCCTGAGCAAGCTTCATCAATACTCTGCCCACATGGACACTTGCTTCCTGGAAGCTTGTCTAGCAGAATGTCCCTTCTCTCCAGGACTACCCCTCAGTGGGCCAGCTGGCCCACAAACTTGCTGAGAGCAACATCCAGCCCATATTTGCGGTGACGAAGAAGATGGTGAAAACCTATGAGGTAAGAGGAGCCTTGTGCAATGTGGGCGACAGGCTGTCTCAGTTGGGAGTGACAAGCTAGGCCATGCCCAGGGTTGCCTCAGTTCTACTTTCCATGCTGGCCTGTGGGTGGGTTGGGTGGGGGTTGGCCATTGGGCCACAGTTTTCTATGTGTGAACATCCTGATGGAGGAAGCTGAGGCTGCAGTTAGGCCCTGAAGTGTCCACATCTTGAAATTCCACAGTGCTGCTCGTTCTTTTTGTTTCTTCTGGAGTGCTCTCTGTCTCCCTCTCTCTCTCTCTCTCTCTCTCTCTCTCTCTCTCTCTCTCAAGAGAAGCCCCTTTGAATAACCAGCATTCAGATGAAGCCAAACTCATGTGTTGTTACTGCATCAGGAGATCCACGGGGATACCTTCCTGTGTTGGTTAGGGACAAGTCTTCCCAAAGCACCTCAACAAACAGAAGCCCAAACCAAACTGGATCTTGGATTCGGTATTGGCTTTGAAACAGTTGTTTAACCTCCTGGGGAGGAAGCAGCCACCCTTGCTCCTTGTAAAGTGGAGTCAAGCCTGAGGATGCCAAGGCTCTGCATCCAGAGGGCTTACCTGTATGGTGGCCACCAGAGGAAGGCAAAGTGCCACTCTCGTAGTCAGGAGACCCTTGGACCCTTCATCTTATGCAACAGGAATGCCACTGGCACCCATTCCTCTCTTGTGACAGCAGTAATTGGATGCAAAGGTGTCACAGAGCAAGAAGTGGCTGCAGAGATAGACAGTGTTTTCTAATGGTCGGGGTGACTCCCTGTGGCCCCTTCAAAATGCTACTTTAGGCTCATCCTGTGTTTCTGCGGCAGCTGCTGTCATGTCATGTGTGTGTCCTGCCTTGAGTTGCCAGGCTCCCAAGCCTTTTCTCCCCGGCTTAGTGATTTGCTGGGCAGGCCTACAGAATTAAGCAAAGCCTCGAGGCTCCCAGTCAGTCTGCCACAGTGTGAAGTCATCAGAGATGAGAAAGGCAAAAGGCAAACTCTAGGAGAGAGATGGGGCTGGAACTTCAGAGGCCCTGCCCCTCTCAGGGCTGACCTCATGGCTGAGCAGGACCTCCAGCCCCACCCGAGAATGAGTGGATCCTTCATGGCCTGAAGACAGCCCTCCCTCCACCACACACACCTACACACACCCACGTGCCAGAAGCTACTGCCCCTCTGGCGGCTCCTGTCCTTTGAAATGTGCACAGTGTAGGCAGCCCAGCCTCTGGACTGACCTCTCCTGGACAGTGGGCATCAGGGATCCACTCAAAGCAAAAGCGCCACTCCTCTCCCGCTGGAAGAATCTCTGCTCCCAGCAGCTGCTCAGCATAGGACCCAGGGACAGAATGAGATGCATGTGCCTATCATGTGATCTACGGCACGAAAGATGCTGGCTGTAGTCGATCTGTAAACGTCTGATGGCTCAGTCTTCAGGGTCAGAGAACCTCAGATCTCAACCACTCCAGACGTGTCTAAAGAAGGGGAGCAGCTTCCTCCTCAGAGAGACGGAACAATGCTCAGCTGGGAAGGCCACAGTGGGGACTCTGAGCTCAGTTACCCAGTGACTCCACAGAGCACCTGACCTCTCATCTGAGAGTGGCCACAGCTCCTCAGCAGTCCCTGCCACCACTCTGTCCTCATAGATACCAACAAGTGTGAACCCAGGCTGACCCTCCTTGTGTGACAACTCTGTACTGCCACGCTGCTTAAAAGAAAAAAAAAAAAACCTGAAAAAAAACCTGGCAGGGTACAGGGTTGGGATGTGAGCAGGAATGTGGAGATGGGGTACACAGTACCTGGGAAGTTGACTTCTGTGGAATGTGCACTGCTGAATGAAAACCGAGGATGGTGTCACAGAGTGGGTCTTAGACGAGTCATGCCCAGTGATGCTCCTACTGTCGGGTTCCCAGGCTCCAGACAGTGCACAGTACCCTGGAGAGACATCAGGAAGAAGGAGGGACAAGCTAGGGCTCCTCTGAGTGGGTGATGGAAGTGGCCATGGAGGCCAGTAGTTTAACTCATAATCAGGAATGATGGCCAGCCAGAGTGACCACTGGAAGCAGAAGACCACTCCATGGTCAAAACATTTACAGCACACACACACCATGCCCTTGTCTGCAACTGGGCTATGGATTGTCTTCCCCCTCACAGGGTTCGTAGACGGTCCCAACTCTTCCCCATTGGTGGCATCAGTTGTATTGCAGAATACAGCATGGCGATGAGGGAGAAATCTGCCCGACAGGAGACTTGAGTCCCAAACCCACCACTTGCCACCCAAGCACTTGGATGGTTGAACTGGGCAGAGCTTTCTGGAGGGACTGAACTGACTGAATCTATCCCGTCAGAGGTGATCCATGAGAATGCCTTGCAACCAAGAGCAGCTGGAGAGCTTTCTTCAAAGCTGGCTGCTTTCTTAAAAGGCCAAGAGCTTGGTAGTTGCCCAGTCATCAAAACTGGAGGCCTCTTCCACCGAAGCTGGTACTGAAGGACTGAAGGCTTCCTGCAAAGTTGCAGCTCTTCCGTCCATAGTGGAAGAACATACTGAGTTGTGATATCGGCGAAGGACAGCAGCCGTGCGAAGGGACTGATGCACTCACTAGCAAAAAGCGAAGACAGACAGATGACACGGTGCTGCCGGGAGGCGGGGGCAGGGGAGTGCCCACTTCATCCTTCAGCAGGTCCTTCCTGGATACACTCTCACAGACTTGCCCAGAGGCATGTCTTAGTTGGCTCCCGATTTAATCAAGTTGACAAGGACAACCACAGCAGGGGTCACAGGCCTTCCTGATCCTCTGTTCCCTAGGAGATGGTCAAAGACGCACGTATGAGGACTGTATACACCAGACCCGATTGGACACGCACTTCCAGACCATGTAGAGTAGGATCTTCAGACTGGACATAGAGGAGCCCAGCTTTCCTGGCCAGGGCTGGTCCTGTGCCAGGGCAAAGGAAGTGGGTGGCAGAGCCCAGAGGTGGTTGGTGGCTAGGCTGCGATGGATTCACGGGAGGGACAGACTTCATTCCAGAGACTCAAGGAAGGGTGCTGGGCCCGAGTGACCTGGTCATCAGTTATGTGGAGGTGTGTGTGTGTGTGTGTGTGGGGTGATCAATCCCTGTTCATGAAGTGTGGCATGTCCATGAATAGCACTAGGAAAGGTATGAAGAAAGTACAGAATGCCTCTCAATCAAGGGTGTGGCCCACCTCCTCTGGGCAGCAGACCTGTCCTGCTACAGCAGCTTGTCACAGGGCTATGTAACAGTTGCTATTAAATTAGAAACCCTTTAAAAATGGTCAAGTGGAGGGACTGGAGAGATGGCTCAGAGGCTAAGAGCACTGGCTGTTCTTCCAAAGGTCC
The DNA here is from genome assembly GCF_907164565.1 of Psammomys obesus. NCBI lineage: Eukaryota > Metazoa > Chordata > Mammalia > Rodentia > Muridae > Psammomys > Psammomys obesus. The sequence continues at coordinate 1,463,196 of NW_026590405.1, forward strand.
AGTCCCAGCAATAACATGGTGGCTCATAACCATCTATAATGAGATCTGGTGCCCTCTTCTGGCGTGCAGGCACACATGCAGGCAGAACACTGTATAAATAATGAATAAATAAAAAAAAATTTAAATGGTCATGTGATTTTACCACGTTTTACTGTTATCTGCGTATCATGCTGAGATAGTAGGAATATCGTCCCGCAGTGAGCCAGACATGTGCTTCCAATTCAAAGAGGCCATCAGATTGAAATGTCCACTGGGGACAGCCACACCCCGGAGTATAACCTCCATTTAGGGTTTTGGAGCTGGTCTTTCCTCCCTCCTTCCTCTCTCCTTCCTTATCTCCCTTCCTCTTCCCCCCACCCCCATTTTCTGGGACAAGGATTCTCTGTGTAGCCTTGGATGTCCTGGAACTCGTTATGTAGACCAGACTGGTCTCACAGAGATTCTCCTGCCTCTGCCTTCCTGAGTTCTGGGATTACAGGCCTGCACCACCTTGCCCGGCCTTCCTCCCTTTTTCAGTCAGAACTGGGGATTGAATCTGTGTCAGGCAAGTGCTCTGCCACTGGCTCACACCCTCAGCCCTCTTTTCACTTTTTCTTCTGTGGCTTTCTGGCTGAGTCACCCAGGCAGGCCCTGAACTTGTGATCCCCTGCCTCAGCCTCCCAAATATCCGGGATGAGAGGACTGGGACACTAGACCCAGCCTCTCCAGGCCTGCGGCTTTCTAGGTCAAGCTCCTAAGGGCTTGATGTTCTTCAGCTGGGGAGAGAGACTGTGACACCAGGCTTGGCTCCTCAGGTTTTGCTCCAAGGACCTGTTATCTGCATTCATATGAGCCATTGTGAGGAAGGGAGGCCCTGGGCATTCATCCTTAGCCTCGTGGCTGTGGAGGGGCCGGTAGCACTGAGTGCCAGCTTGATCTTCTCACCAACAGAAACTCACAGAGATCATCCCCAAGTCAGCAGTGGGGGAACTGTCTGATGACTCCAGCAACGTGGTGCAGCTCATCAAGAACGCCTATTACGTGAGTCTCCAGCAAAGCTCAGAGGGCTGGCAAGGACCCCATGATCAGGCAGAAGAGGACAGATTTGGGCTCCTGCTAGGATCCTCATGCTTCTGGATAGCCATGGCAGGGAGAAAGAAGGAAGGTTAAGGGGATACGTGCCAGCCACTTCCCACAGCTTTGGGTCCTTTGGTGGCATGGCTGGCCTAGACCAGACCCTACCCAGGGTTTGGTACGATAAGGGCAGTCCCTGCTTTATTGAGGCTCTTCCCTGCCAGCCACCATGGAACAGCGGGGAGTGGGTGGCTGGAGAGGGCAAAATGATGCCTCTCAGGGTAGGGAGATCCCATCATTCATCACAGTGACCTTGGACCTCGTGAAGACTTCCTTGCAGTAGGGTGTGTCTTGCATGACAGCCCCCGACCTTATTCTGGGCGAACCCTCCTAGACCCCTTGTCCATTCTCCTCCTCCACTCTCCTCCTCCTCTTCGTGGATGGGCAATCTGTCCAAATGCACTCAGATTTGCTTGCCTCAGAGGCCCAGTGTCCTGGTGGACACCAGTGTGCACCAAACACTGCTCGGGGCTCAGACACCATCGAGGACACAACCAAAACCAGAAATTTACTCCTAGTGACAGGTGCCCCCAACGATCTTGCCTGCATATCTGCTGCTGAACATTTTGAAGGCTAGAAGCACATACTGTGTTCAATATCTCTGTTGCTGACTGGGGTGCAAGCCTGGGGCCAGGGTGGGGAATCTTGTTTCCTTCTCTAGCCTTGCAAGCCCAGGTGCCCCAAGCTGGCTCCTGTGCCTGGCCACTGTCCAGTCATTTCTAGCTCTATCTTTACAGGGATGATGCTGGTGATGTCATCATTGCCTCCTCACTGGATGCCACCTTTTCTCTTTCCCCTTCCATCTGTGTCTCACCTCTCTCATCACTTCAACAGTCTATCGTTCCTCCTCTGCTAACCCTGGGGTTCAACAGTGAGGGGACAGTCCTCACAGGGCTCATGGCCTGTGTCTAGGCTGGTCACCTGTCCCTAGTTTTTGTCTCAGAGAGCAAACCATCAGCTGACTGTCTCATCTGGACACAATCACTGAGCTCTCAGTGGGTGTTTGTGTCATTAATGCAAACAGGAGGGATATGAAAAGTGAGATGGCCTGGGTGGCAGGGACAGCCAGACCAGTCACTCCTGAGCATAGCTGCTCCCTTCCCATAGAAACTTTCCTCCAGAGTCTTCCTGGACCACATCAACCTCCCGGACACCCTGAAAGTCACCTATGACTCCTTCTGCAGTAACGGAGCACCAAGTCTAGGCAAATCCCGAGGAGACTGTGACGGTGTGCAGATCAACGTCCCGGTGAGCCTGGCTCCCCGATGGGCCTGGGGTTCCTACACCAGCCTGTGAGAGAGTCCCGAGTGGAGATCTTGGTGACCCACTCCCAAGAATGGCTAGGAGGGAAAGATCACAGGCATAAGTGAGGGAGGAAGCCACTAGTGGCCAGCACCCAGCTTCTTCGCCCTTTAAACACCTGTGAGGCCAGATTCGGGAAAGGGCGCAGGGAGGGTGTCAGACACGGTCTCAGATGCAGGTTCATGCCTATTGACACACAAATACCTGCAGATGTCTACAGTGGCCAGGGTAGGCTGATGGGCATGGGATGACAGGTCCTCTGGGTGCAACTGCTGGACATGCGCAACTGGACAAGTATCTGGTTGGGGTACCCAAGAGGCTGGGCAAAGATGCAGAAGTAGGGCCATTCTGCTGCTCAGCCCCCCCCCCCACAATTCTCCTGTAGGTCACCTTCCAGGTAAAAGTCACGGCTTCGGAGTGCATCCAGAAGCAGTCCTTTGTCATCAAGGCACTGGGCTTCACCGACACAGTGACCGTAGAGGTCCTTCCCCTGTGCGAGTGCCAGTGCCGGGACCAGAGTCGGGAGCAAAAGCTCTGTGGAGGCAAGGGTACCATGGAGTGTGGCATCTGCAGGTGAGGAGGTGCCTGTGGCCCACGGCTCACCAGTTCACGGAAAAACTGTCTGCAGATGAGGTGGGCACAGCCAGCCCCCAGCATGGTGAGGTGGGCATGAGCGGCCCACGGCATGCCTACCCATGAGGCAGGTGTCTTCAGGTGAAGTGGGGACGGCCGGCTCACCCAGGAAGTCGATGGCCTGCAGGTACTCCTGGCTCTCTGACCTCAGGGACTCGGAGCAGATTGGCAGCATGTAGTTAGAATACCTTTGAGACAGGCAGCCACTCCTGGGAGCCTGAGCCCTAAAGCTGCCTGGTGAGCATGTGTACACTGGCCTCGGTTCAGGATGCTCTGCCTCAAGGAGGAGGAAGGGTGCCGTATGCCCAGCAGAGAAGCTGTAAGTGCTGGTCTGGGTGCCAGCCATGCTCTCCCACTCCCGACTGCTTCTCCAATTTCTGATATTTGGGGTGCACTGACTATCCCATCTGTCAGGCCTGTACTGACTGTGTGCCTCCTCCCGGATACTCTATGATCTCGGTGGCTGCCCCCTGGCCGGTAGCACCTTGCCCTGGTCCTGAATGCCCAGCCTCTCTATAAGGCTGAGCTAACTTGCCTGAAGGACTGGGCCACTGGTCAGTGAATTCCGCAGTTTCCTTCTGCAGGAGGACCCTACAGGATGTGACAGGGTTCGGACCTGCCGTTCACGTCTTACTGAGCTAGGTACTGTGTTCCCACACTCATCCGTAATAAGGCAGTGATCCCAGATGCTCACCAGACCCCCTTCCGGGTCTAGGTCAGGGACAGATACTGGCTTCTTAGGACAATCTATTAACTCAACTCTCAGGCAGCTCCCAGGTGAGCCTGCCAGGGGTGTCCTGCTCATAGGACAGTCACCTGTATGATCCCAGGGACATCCTTGCCTGGTCTATGGCACATGCTCAGGAGACCTTTGGAGAGCAGGTGTGGCATGCCATACGCTACAGGTGTTTGGGTGAGTGCTGGGCCGGGAAGGACCGGTGTCCCCATCCCAAGGGAGGACCTAAGTGCACCCCGTCCCTCATCACACCAGGTGTGAGTCTGGCTACATTGGGAAAAACTGCGAATGCCAGACACAGGGCCGGACGAGCCAGGAGCTGGAAGGAAGCTGCAGGAGGGACAACAGCTCCATCGTGTGCTCAGGGCTGGGGGACTGCATCTGTGGGCAGTGTGTGTGCCACAACATTGAGGGCTCCAACAAAATGATCTTTGGGCAGTACTGCGAGTGTGACAATGTCAACTGCGAGCGATACAATGCCCAGGTCTGCGGCGGCCCACGTGAGTGTCAGGGTGCCATGGGGAGGGACTTCCTCGTCCATTTGTCCTGGGAGATGTTAAGTGGGGCATTGGGAACAGACAGATAGACAGTCCAGGAAGCCTTCCCTGCCCGACCTATTTCTTTGTCTGTGAGGGCCAGCATTGTCCTGGGAAGGCAATGGAGGTGACAGTCTTGTCCTGATCCAAGAGCTTTTCAGATACAATGTGGAGGTCCCATCTAGCTGAGCGGTGTCTGTGTTGCTGGAGATTCAGGGCAGGAAGGCATCCTTGGTCTATGTGGTTTTGCCCAGCTATCCTTCCATGGTACTCCGGGGCCATGTGAAGAGGCATAGGTAGAAACAGGAAGCAGAGGAGGCTGTCCTCCTGGCACTACCAGGCTAGGGAGCCTAGTGGCAGGAGGATGACTCCCTTTCCCTGGCCTCCATCAGTGAGTGACGGTGACCTCGGCTCTTTTCCAGAAAGGGGCACCTGCTTCTGTGGTAAATGCAATTGCCTTGATGGCTACGAGGGCTCAGCCTGCCAGTGCAAGAGGTCCACGGAGGGCTGCCTGAATGAGCGGCTGGTGGAGTGCTCTGGCCGTGGCCGGTGCAGCTGCAACGTATGCGTGTGTGAGGGAAGCTACCAGCCACCGTTGTGTAAGCCCAATCCCAGCTCCTTGCCCTGCAAAGAGAGCAATCACATGTGAGTGTCTCCATCGCCCACGCTGGCCTCCCTGCTGGGCAAACCGGGAGCCCCCAGGGGTACCATTCCTTGACGGTTCTCAGCAGGATTCAGCAGGTCCAGTGTCCCTACCATCTACCTCCTTGCACGCCCACAGGACTCCTGGCTTCACAGGGGAGCTAGGCCTATGTCCCTTCAGCCCTTGAGCCAGGTTTCCTTTAACACTGGCGCTGCCTTCCAGACCCTCTTATGAACACGATTCCATATCCGCTGTCACTCACATCATGGCACTGAGTCCTGAGAGCTCCCAGGCCCTCTACCTGGGATCATCTGGTATGCAGAAGCCCATATTCCTTTTAGACCATGCGCCAGACGCTCGTGTGTTTCCCGAATCATCCATGCCACCTGGCGCAGCTCTGAAGCCTGGTCCATCCATACATCTTCATATACTAGTGTACTCACACACAGCCAGACCACCTGGCACGCTCGTGTGTCTTTGTATTCACAGACCATGACACGCTCCTTCGACCCTTCCACAACCATGCAGCTCTGCATACCTGTGCGCCCTGACACACCTACGAGTCGTACATCAAATATGCCATTTGAAACTTCCTGCCCTCACACCCCCTCAAAACCTACTCCACCCCACTCCTCCGCAGCAATTGTGCCGAGTGCCTGAAGTTCGATAAAGGCCCTTTTGAGAAGAACTGCAGCTTGGCGTGTGCCAATTTGACGCTGAAGTCCGACCCGGTAGATGTAACCGTTTGCACGGAGAGGGACTCAGAGGGCTGCTGGATGAACTACACCATGCAGCAGAAGGACGGGTGGGACCGTTACGACATCCACGTGGAGGACATCCGAGGTGAGGCTGGGTGGGACCTGGGACGTGATGACGAGGACTGGTGTAGTTGGGACATGGTGACAAGAACTCTGACCCCAAGGCCTTCGCAGACAGTGAGAGGGCTGTGGAGGGAAACAGCTCTCTTCTGTGGGGCGAGGCAAGCTCAACAGCAGGAGAGGAACTGGCCAGGACCTGGGCAGGGCAGCTGGCAGCCATCCAATTTCCCTGTCCCATGGCCCTCTCTCTTTACTCTCCTTACCTGGCTCTGCATGGTGAGATGAACAGCAAATGACATTTCATGGTGGCAATACAATACACAATGGATATTGTCCCGGTTTGGGTTCTACTGCTCTGGACAGACACCATGACCATGACAACTCTTATAAAGGAAAACATCTCCTTGGGGCTGGCTTACAATTTCAGGGGTTTAGTCCATTATTATCATGGGGGGAAGCATGGCAGCGTGCAGGCAGATGTGCTGGAAGAGCACAAGAGTTCTACCTCTAAAGGTAGCAGAAGGGGGCTGGTTCCACACTGGGCGGAGCATGAGCATAGGAGATCTCAAAGCCCCCCCCCCAACGATGACACACTTTCTCCAACAAAGCCACAACTACTCCAACAAAGCCACACCTACTCCAACAAAGCCATGCCTCCTCATAGTGCCACTCCCCATGGGCCAGCCATTTACACACACGATGCCCCCAGGAGTCCTGGAAGGGTCCAGGCCTATTCCTGTACATTCCAGAAAAACCATTAGAAATTTCCAGAAAGAAAGTAGCCATGCTCAGCTATTCTTATTTAAAGTTTTTTTTTTTCTGTAATTGCTGGTTCTTTATTATTATTAGTGTGTGCGTGGGTGTGCACACATCGGAGGACAAGCTTCAGGAGTTGGTTCATCTTTTTCTCATGGTGGGATGGAACTCAGATGGCCATGTTTGCACAGCAAACACCTTTCCTGGCTGATCCATTTTCACTGGCCCCCATGTTGTGTTTTTTAAAAGTGCCACCAGCAGCTCACTTGCCAGGGTATTCAGTGGGTATTGCCCTCCTGGAGGATAGTGTGGACACGATATTGTCAGGAACTGAGTGGACACAGTCCTGTCAGGGAACGAGGTGGAGAAGGTCTTGTGAGGGACCAGATAAGCACTGTCCCTTTAGGAGTCAGGGAGCATGATCATGTCAGGAGCCAGATAAACATAGTTTCAGCAGGGGATGAGGCAGTTATGATCTTGTGATTGTCTAAGTTGGCTGCTGCCCTGTCACTGAGCAAGTGGATGGATCATGTCAGGGCTGCAGAAGGGGCAGGTAAAACTGCTGCTTGGCCTAGGACTTAACAGAGAGGAGATGAGTGGGCAGGATGGGCTGTAGGTGTGTGTGTGTGTGTGTGTGTGTGTGTGTGTGTGTGTATTGATACCCAGAAGAGCAGCTCTGAGAGAAACAGGTGATGATGGGTCCTGGGTCCCCGACAGATGAAACAGAAGGTCAGGTCGGAGGTTGAATAGCTGGGAAGTATTGTTGAATAACAATAACCAAAGAAGGCAGGCATGATGGATTTAGGCAAAAAGATATGACAGGGTGCCTTATAGATTTAAGCAAGCAGCCTTGGAATTTCAGCTATGCACTGCATTCAGACCCCGACAGCTAAGGGAACTGACAAGGAGGCCACTCAGGTGACCATCAGGAGCTCAGGCCAGCAGCAAACCAGGCTGCTACACAACTGAGGCCTGGAGGCTCCTGAGCCCAAGCCCCTCTTCAAGTCAGGAACCCATAAGAAGGCAGATAGGATATAGCCTCTGTTGACGTACCTGGAGCTCAGGGTCTGCCCTCGGGCTTGGGGGCTGTGGGCTCCATCCTGCCATTGTGAGGTCTCCTCCAGGCTATTCTGATGGATACATTGGAAATAATGTCTGGTTTTGTGCAACCTTGGCCAAATTATTTAACCTCTGTGAAGACAGCAGGTGGCCCTTCCTGAAAAGGCCATGATGATAGGAAAGATTCTATGACAATGTCATCAGGGACCCAGCAAGGAGAGGTCTGCACTGATGGTTAGTACCTCTGTCACCCAGTCAGGGTCTGCTGTGTAGCCTACTGCATCTCAGGGTCCACACCCAAGAGAGGCCAGCTCAGCACCGGACTTTGGGATATTGTCCTGCTCATCACATGGCTACCTCAGCTGTCTACACATAGACCTGGCATTGGTCACCAATGGACGTACCAACTCAGACATCAGTACCAATGCCCATACTGCACAATGAGATGGCCAGGGGTACCTCAAGCACAACCCTAGTGGTGGTGTTGACCCAGGGATGCCTGCCATTTCATCCAAGCTTTCCTCAGGTTGGCCAATGATTTGGCCAAACAGTCTTTATGCTTCGTTTGGAAGCATGGGGCCTGGTCTTATTTCTGGTAGAGGGCGGGGCGAGATTCTCTCCTCTCCTCATGAGATGTGGCAGAGGGTGATCCCAGTGTGGCAGGAATAGGCCTGGATCCTGTAGGGAGGGGCTGACACTTGTGGTTGTGTTCTTCTTCTTCTTCTTCAGTGTGTGTGAAAGGCCCCAACGTGGCTGCTATCGTAGGGGGAACTGTGGTAGGTGTCGTATTGATCGGTGTCCTCCTCCTGGTCATCTGGAAGGCCCTGACCCACCTGACTGACCTCAGGGAGTACAGACGCTTTGAGAAGGAGAAGCTCAAGTCCCAGTGGAACAATGTGAGTGGCCTCTCTTGGGGGACCCTATAGCACACGAACTCGAATTCTTCTCTGACCTCTCACAGGGAGCTATTGGTACACGCTCTCTCCTGCCCATGCTTGGGAGACCCACATAGGGTGACTTCCCCAACTCTGTACTTTTCACAGTGGGACCTTGGCTGTCCTGGAGAGATGGCACATGCTTCACCCCAGCTTAGCCTCCAGCCTCCCAAACTAGGCTATGGTGTGAAGGCTTAGCCCTGAGGCGGCTTCCTGTCCTGGTTGGCTCCTCACTGTCACCTCTATTGAGCTGGTGGCTTCTAAGAGTCTTGACACCCTCCCTGCACTGACAACATGCTTGGTTCCTTTTTTAGGACAACCCCCTCTTCAAGAGTGCTACCACAACGGTCATGAACCCCAGGTTTGCTGAAAGCTAGGGCACAAGGTACCAGGATCAGGCAGACGAGACCCTCAGACCACGCCTCCTTCCTTCTGAACCACCATGTGGCTTACGGCTCACCACAGTGCTGCCAAGGATCCAAAGGCCCACTCTCTCTTTCTCCCTTGAAGTCAAGGCTGCCAGGTTTTCTAGGGACTCATCTTCCGACCTGTACAATCTTGCCACAGAGTCTTAGAGAAGAATGTCCCAAGTCTTAAGGGGTTCCACACACGTTCTCTTGCATAAAGGAAGACAGTAGTCTCCGTAAAGGTGGCACCAACTTATTTATATTTAAACTTGACAGGGTATATCTCATTTATTATATTGTTAACATCTCATCCATTATATTATCTATGCACATGGAACTATATCCCACATATTCTATTGTAATGTGTAAAAATAATAAAGCTTCTATCCATGCTGTCCACAGGAGGCAGGCTTTGTGGGGTCCCCTGGGACAGGGTGGCCTGAGCTCCAGAGTGCTTAACCCATTTGCCAGTTGTCTGATTATTTATTCACATCCTGAGGATTCAGGTGGGCTCTGGGCCATGGAGTGTGAGATTTAGTTTTCTTCTTCCCTGCCCATGGGTCTGTATGTATGAGGCCTTTCCAGACCCAGTGCTAAATCTTGTGTGGCTGCCAACAAAGGTGTCAGGTGACAGAAATGTCACCTCCCACCATCTTCAGCTCCCATCATCTGTTGGGTTCAGCACAGGAGGATAGGGTGGTGGCCAGAACACAGGCCAGGAGTTGGGTAAGAATTTGGGGGGAAGGGGTGACCAGGAAACCACTGCTGACTCAAGTTCTGAATGAGTAAATGAGCCCAAGTTGTGTTCAGTGATTATGGTGTTCCTGGGTCTCTGAGAGTGATGATCCAACATACTAGGTACATTTCCTGGAAATATTTGCTTTGCCTTATGGTCTTTGGTGATTCAGTTGCTTAGCTCCACATACTTAGCAGAGCATCCTGACAGTGGGAGTATGCTCTCCAAACTGCTGACTTCATGTCAGCCAGGAAGCAGAGAGACAGACAGACAGACAGAAAGAGGCCAGTGACAAGCCACCTGAAGGACTGACCCCAAGGACCTATGTCTTCCAACTAAGCTCTACCTCCTAAACTTCCCAGAACCGCCCAAAATAGTGCCACTAGCTAAGCACCAAGGCCCCGAATACAGGAGTTTTTGTAGAAAGGCACTTCCAATCTGAACTGTACTATGAAGCCATGTAAATGGCCACCCAGCTTGTGTCCCCAAGCCTTCGAGTAGGAAGGGCTAGGTGTGGCCAGAGAACCCCTCAAGGGTTCTCACCTCCAGGCAGAGGTACTCACTCTTGTTCAAATCTCCTTACACACATTTGTGAAGTGGGCAGGACTGAGCGCCAGGTGTATATTGGAGTGCCTTCCCTGTGTGAAATGTATTTTCAAATGATATTTTGTCCTTCTCTTTTCTTCTTCTTCTCCTCCTCCTTCTTTAGAATACAATTGTTCAAAGTCCAGAAAAACTTGTTGGTGGAACATTCCATTCAGTCAAAAAACAAATGATGCTTTTCAGGTACAGTGGATAATGCAGTGGATCACCTCTGACCTCCAGGAGGTCCTCAGAACTCAGCCTGCTGGGAAGCCGGCATGGTAGTTTATTTAGAGCCAGGATCAAAGCACAGCTGCAGGGTCCCGTGTCTAGTGCCACCTGCTGGCAGCTCTTGGCTGCTGGTTCACTGTTCCTGCCATGGCCCAAGGAAGTTCCTTGCCAGTCCCATGAGAGCTGCCCTGGCCCCCAGAGGCCTTGACCATCTCCTGGATAACACCCACTCCTCCGTGTGGAGTTCTATCTCAACCAAGGCAACAATCCTCCTTTTCCCTTCATGTTGTGAGTGAGGCTGGGCGGGAGGCCCGTCTTTGCCTCCCCCATTCTCCCTGGAGGTCTTCACCACTCTGGCCACCTCTGACTACCACAGCATGGCTTCTTGTCTGAGACTCACCCTACGGTGCTGTATGAATGCTGATGTCTCTCCCTCCTTCACCTGCTGGAACTTATCCCAAAGTGCGATAGTGGTTGGGAGTGGGGCTTTTAAGAAGCAGAAGGACCAAAATCTCAGGGTGGAATCAGACACAAGGAAGTGTGTGGAACTACCTTGCCCAGGCTAGTTAATCTTTGGGGTTGGATTAAGGAAGGCTGCTGGTTAACAGAAACCCACATTTAGGCTTATGTTTTACCCAGGCAAAATCCTTCTGTTTAGGACTACTGCTGAACTGTCTTGGACCTGCCAGCTCTCAAATAATGACACACAAACTTATTACTATTTATCATAGCTTAGGCCTTACCTGGCTACTTACCAGCTAGCTTATTGAACTTAAAGTAACCCAGCTATTTCAGTCCACGTCTGCCATTACCTTTCACCCAGACCCCGCACCTGTTAAGTCTACCTGTGTCGCTCTGGCAAAGCTTCTTGCCTGATTCTTCCCCCTTTCCTCTCCTGCTTCAGCTACTTTATTAAACTAATGAGAAGGTAATGGAGGTCTACAAAGTTCTGAGGCAGGCGATGATCCATAAAAATGACCAATAACCAAAGTCTGGACAGTACTCAGCTCTCTGTTGGTTCAGAAATCAACATTTGAACAATATAAAGACAACCTTTACACAGTATACAAAAAGATTACCCCAACAAGGACACTGTCAAAAGCACTGCCACTGTGGGGGGGGGGCAGGGGGGAAAGGGGAGCACACTTTGGACCTAACAGAATCAAAATTCCAAGCGTCGGTCCATGTCCAGTACTGAGTCTTTACTATGTCACCTTGAGCAAGTGACATCTTCCATCTTGTCCACAGAGATGGCTCAGTGGCTAAAAGTACCTGCTACTCTTCCAGAGGCCCAGTGTCCACACCAGGAGGCTGACAACTCCAAGCTGACTTGGGGGAAGGAACCTGTCTCCCTCTTCTGACCCCTGCCATCACCTCCACATTCTTTGTATACATTCACAAAGCACACACATAAAGTATAAATGATAAAGTAAAAATACATAGGCGAAGGAGTCGCTGACAGGCTCTCAGGGAGGATTGGGAGAGACTGGCTGGCTGCTCATCAGGGATGAGGAACTAGTTTTCTAAATTCCTGAGCCGGAAAGGCCCCAGATTAAAAAACAAAACAAAACAAACAAAAAACAAGGACAATAAAAAAACCAGTCCCAAACCAGTGGGGCAAACAACTTCTCACAGCCGCCCATCAAGGCCATCCCACATTCCAGAGAAACAGGTTCTTCTGGCTTAATCCAACCATAGAAAATTGGGCTTTGTCCCCAGGCACAGCCCCTTCCTTGGCAGCTCCCCTCCAGAAGTTCAAAGTCCCCCCCCCCCCAAGCTCCATTCAGAAGCATGCCCTGATGAAGCACCTGCAGACAAAATGTACTATGACCTGGGAGGATGTTTCCATATGTGGAGTTCTGTGGCTAACTAAGGAATGTCCTTGCATTGAAGAAAGACCAGTCACACAGACACTACCAAATAAAACTGAAAATCCCCAGCAGGTGATTCAGGTGTCAGAAATTCTGACCTGTGGCCCTAGAATTCCTATGGCTGCTGGGCCGTGGCATCATATCATCCCGTGGCTGGTCTGGGCTGTAAGCAGCTTTTCTGTGGCTCTTGGATGCAAAGCAGGCCGATGCCATTCTGTGTCTGTTGAATTCTTTAACCATCTCCACGGAAAAGCAAACACCCTTTGACTCGAGGTATCACTGTTTCTCTCCACCATCCTTGCTGCTTGTGGTCTCCGGACCACATGCGATGTCAATCATTCCTGGGGTGGAAGCTTATGGATGACTGAAGAGGTACCTGTCAAAGTCAGATGTGTGGTTGTATCAGAAGCTCTCCCTCCTCCTTCTTCTTCACTGTCATGTGGCTGAAGCAGGGATGTGGACTGTACTTTGTGTGTGTGTTTGGTGTGTCTGACCCCCAAAGTGCTACTACCACTTTGCACAGTTGGCTTGGTGTGCATGGGTTGGGGGATTTGAACATAGGCCTTCATGCTTGCATAGCAAACATTCTCCCCCATTCAGCCATCTCCCCAGCCCTTAGGCTAAGCTTTTTTATTTTTTTTAATGTATTTTAGTTAAATACATTATGGTGGTACATACCTTTAATCCCAGCACTCAGGAGGCAGATCTCTGAGCTTGAGGCCAGCCTGATCTTCAGAGTGAGTTCAGGGCAGCCAGAGCTACGTTGGGAAACTGTCTCTAAACCAAGTGCTCCACACTCCTCCCCACACCCGCCCCTCACCTTCACATACTGTGTGTGGGTATGTATGTGTGCCTGTATGTATGTGTGCTATGCATCTGCTTGTGGAAGCCAGAAGAAGACATTAGATCTGGAACTGGAGTTAGGGAAGCCATGTGGATATTGGGAATTGAACCTGGATCTTCAGGAAGTTGCTAGAGGGAGCTGACCTTTGGGGGAACTTTGGAGGTTGCTGGAAGATTAAGGGTGGTTTCTGCTATTCTAGTAAACAGAAACCTGTAGGTTTGTTTACCTGATAAGGAGATCCTTCTTGTTTACCTAGCCAGAGTCCTGTGGTTTAGGACAATGTCACCGGCACTGCCATGTGGGGGCAGGGAACCATCTCTCCAGCTTTTGCATTGCTAAATCTTCCCAAGACTCAGTTGTACTTTATAATGCTGCTACCAGCAGCATTTCTTTCTAAAAGCGTCACATTAGGGCTTTTCTGTGTTTTTTTTTTTTGTTTGTTTGTTTGTTTTTTGTTTTGTTTGTTTTTTACATTTCTTGAATATAGGCTAATGTGCATCAGTGTCCCCCACCCTCATTAAATTATTACTGTGGGGCCAGTGGAATGGCTCAGTGCATAGAAGCACTTGCCAAGCAAGCCTGATGACTTGCATTTGATCTCACAGTGGAAGGAGAAAACCAACTTCTGAAAGTTGTCCTCTGACTTCCATATGTACTGTGATGTCACACACACACACACACGATTCAAATTAAAACAAAATGCTGATTTAGCACTGTGTGCTTTGATGCTAGGACAAGAGCATCCTTGCTCTAAGCATTCTACACCAGGCTCATGACTACTGTTCCTACAAGTGGGTTTTCAAGACTTTGTTTGTATAATAGACAATTCCATGAGGGCTGCTTGCCTGGGAATATGTAAAACATTTACTCCCTACTCAGCAGCTACACACAGAAGGAGCTTTCTGCTGCATTAGAGGGCAGTGAGACCTGCTTGTTAAAATGTCCCCTAACATACCAACACACCAATGACCTTGTCCTTGTGCATGGGTGTCAAGCCTAGACTTCCTGTGAATGTTGTACCAGGCACTGAGTTAGTTCAGGTTGCAGACAATGATCCTGGGCTCTAATCTGTGCCTCGGCGCCTGATCCTGTTCTGGTGTTTGTTTGCTGTGGCCACGGAAGTTCACTGGGGCTTTGAAACTATGGTAGAGGTCGCAGTGGTGGGGCCAGGAGGAGCTGGGACTTGAACTCCTTCCTCATGGTTTCCTGATGACTCAAAATACAGACCTCAAAGGAAACGAAACGGTTTACTGTTGAGCCCAATATAAATGAGCATAGTTTAGGAACATGGATTCAGGTTGTTCTGAATAACATGCTCAGATTGTGCCAACAGTTCAGGAAAGTGCTTACAGTTACAGAACGAAACAGTCATAGATCAAGGCATTTTTCAAGTGTATTAGAGGAGGTTGCAAGGAAGCAGGCACGTCTCTGCTATAGGTCTCAGATATTATCTGAGGGCATTCTGAGATTTGGGTTTGGCGGATGGTAGTAGTCTGCTAAGAATGCATTCCTGAGGTTGTACCCGACAGTAAAAAAGACATTAGGTCAGAGGTGGGCAATGATTGGCCATTAGGGAAACCAAAGGATCGGCCAAGATAATTCGGCTCTGGAACTGCAGCCAATTCTCCAAGATTATGAGTTCTTATCAATCAAGTGGCCTTGAAGAATCGTATGCATAGGTATATTTCCTTTGGAGAAATTTTAGTTCACACCGGTCCCCTGTGAGCCCTTCCAGACTTATGATCATGGGCAATCCGTACCTCTTGGGTCTGATAAAGTTATTACCTACCCAGGGGTCTGGCAGGTCCGTGGTCCAATGAAGAAAGAATTCATCCATAGATGCAGATGGGGACCATAGAAAGTGAGATTTATTTAGCAAAATCGACGCATACTATACTTCAAAGATGGCAGGAGCCGGCTAACCTGAGAAATGACAGCAGCAAAGGAACTTGGGTTTGTTGTTTTGCATGAGGTTTATGTATATTCACGAGGGGTGGCATATTCTTCAGGTAGATGATGCTTTTTTTTTTTTTTTTCCTCAAGACAGATCAGATCATCCTTTTAGAGTATTCCCCCCATGATCCACAAAGTGGGGAAAGGTGGTCAAAACTACAGTGCCACTGCAACCAAGCTGGATCTCTTGAGGACCCACCTTCACAGGGCAGATGACTAACATGACCCCAACTAGAACCCGAGTTTCTGATACAGCAGAAAGAACAGTGCTTAACTATAACGGGGTATTTAAAGACTGCTGCAGCTGCCCTGATGTCTCAGTTAGCTTCTCTGTTGCTATGATAAAACACTGACCAAACCAACTAGGGAAGTGGGGGGAACAACAACAAAAAACTACTTGGCTGATACTTCTACATCACAATTTAGAGAAGCCAGGGGAGGAGCTCAAGGCGGGAACTGAGGCAGAATCTCAGAGAACACAGTTTGCAGGCTTGCTCAGCATCGCTGGCTCATGCTTGCTTTCTTATATAACCCAAGGCCACCTGCCCCAGAGTGGCCCTCCCACATCGATCATCCCTCCATAAAATGGGCTACGGATATGTCTACAGACCAGACTGATGGAGGTAACTCCTTACTTGACATCCCTCCTCCTAGATGACTCTAGCTTGTGTCAGACTGACAAAAACTTGTCTTACCCCATGTCTAACTCCTGGCCTAAACAATCTCAGTGCAGGTGACATGCCACACCGCCTTGAAAATGGAGCATACAGGGCTGGAGAAATGGCTCAGTGGTTAAGAGCACTGTCTGCTCTTCCAAAGGTCCCGGGTTCAATTCCCAGCACCCACATGACAGCTCACAACTGTCTGTAACTCCAGTTCCAAGTGTCTGACACCCTCACACCAGTGTACATAAAATTAAATAAATTATTAAAAAAAAAAAAAAGAAAAAGAAAATGGAGCATACAAACACATACATTCTCATTACATCATCCACATCGAGCCAGGAGGACCTGGGAGAAGCTCCAGTCACCAACTCCTCCTGGAACTGCCCTGTCACAATATGGGCAAGCAGCCTACTTCGTTTTTAAGAACTTCAGACTATGGCTGTAAGGCATGCTGTACAGGGCTGCAGAGATGGCTCAGTAGATGAGCGTGTTCATCCCATTACTCCAGTTGATGGGACCAAAGCTGGCAAAAGAAAGGTGCCAAGCATAAAGAGGCTCATGACTCATGACCCCCATGTCCATCTTCAGGGCACTGACATTAGCTTTGATTTACTGGGGTGGGGGGAATGGATCAGGGCAAGAGAGTTTCGTAATGAAACAATCCTGGCCACACTGTGGTCTTGTTGCTCACTGTCTCAGTTCTGGTCCTTCAAGGTGATTTCTAAGAAGCCCTGATTGCTTGAGGGGGCAAGCTGGAGATAATGGCTGCTTCTTAGGGAATGGGGGGGGGGAAGGGGACGGACATCTGTCTTACAAGTGCTGTTGCTTTTTATTTCTTGGGAGCCCCTCCTACTCTCAGGAACTTCTCTCCTGTTGTCTCTTAATAAACCTTTTCTTAGTTAACTGTTCTATGGCTGTGATGAAACACAGCAACAGTAGCAACTTGGGGAGGAAAGGGTTTATTTCACTCACAGTTCCATAGAACAGTTCATCATCGAAAGCAGGAACTCATGCAGGAACCTGGAAGCAGAAGCTAAGGAAGGGTCATGGAGGAGGGTTGCTTACTGGCTTTGTCTTGGCTTACTAATTAGCCTGCTTTATTACAGAACCCAAGGGGCACCGGCCCAGGAGTGGTACCTCCATAAGAAACGGGCTCTCCTCCATCAATCACTAATTAAGAAAATGTAGTCCCAAATATATCAGGGCACAGGGGTCTCTCATGAGACTGTTTTATTTCTCCAACCAAGGACCATGTATGGATATAACCTAGAACCCCTGCTCGGATATAGCCCGTGGTAGCTCAGTGTCCAAATGGATTCTCTAATAAGGGGAACAGGGACTATTTCTGACGTAAACTCAACGGCGAGCTCTTCCACTCCCTCCCACGAGGGAGGAGCAGCCTTGCTAGGCCACAGAAGAGGACACTGCAGCCAGTCCTGAAGAGACTTGATAAGCTAGGGTCAGATGGAGGTGGAGGAGGACCTCCCCCATTAGTGGACTTGGAAAGGGGCAGGGAGAAGGTGAGGGAGGGTGGGTGGGATTGGGAAGGAATGAGGGAGGGGGCTACGCCTGGGATACAAAGTAAATAACCTGTGATTAATATAAAAAATAAATAAGAAAAAAAAAAAAAGAAAATGTAGTCCTGCCTCCAACAACCCACTCTTAGGGAGCCCACTCTCATTGGCTGAGGAAGACTTTGAACTTTTGAGGTTCTCGACTCCACCTCCCAAGTGCTGGGGTGACAGGTGTGCGCCATCAGGACTGGTTTGTGAGGTTCTCAGGATGGAACTGGAGGTGTGGGGGGAGGGAGGCCTTGTGCGGCGGTTGCTAGGCAAGCCATTCCACCATCTAAGCTACATCCTTTAACCTCCTTTCAGTAACAAGTTCGCGACAGCCTGGATGCTATTATAACTTACACAGGTAAACGAACCCTCAAAACCTGCCCTATGGACACCCAAGAAGCTCTGGGAGAGAATCCACAGGACTGGCAAAGGCAACTGCCCGGTTGCCTCGGCTAAGTGGCTACAGAGCAGGTGCAACCCACCATCGCTGCTGCTAGCGGCCCTAATCAAAGGGATCTTGGCTGCAATTGAAGCCACCTTCCCAGTCCAGGCCGCTTTGGGGTCATCCTCAGAGGCCCTCGGCGGACTTACCATTGGACCTGTGTTGGGCAGAGCAGCCGAACCTCAGACAGAACCCGTGAAAGAGTCCAGCATCTCCACTCCTGCGCACCCGCTCTAGCTGGCAAAGCGCAGCACAGTGCACGGCCCTGCCTAGAAGTCTACTGCGCAGGCGCACTGGTCTGACGCTCCCGTTATACCTACCTCGCGGCAGTTCCAACAGTGCGCAGGCCCACTAAGCCTCTGCCGCGGCCCGGAGGCGGGCATAAGGCGAAGGGGCGGGGCGAGCCGGAGCCTGCGGCTGCGCACTAGCAGGCCCCGCCCCCCGGGTTCCCTCAGCGCTAGTTGTGGAAACAGCCCAGCTCAGCGTCTGAGTAGTCAGTCTGAGGTGCTGGCCGCCGACGCCTCCGACGCACCATGGCGTCTGCTGCCTTCGGGCTGACGCCGCGATGGGTGATGCTCCTCGGCGCGGCGCTGCTGCTGCTGCTTCTGCCTATGGCCTCCGCGCAGGAACCTCCGGGGATAGGTAAGGCCGGGGAACCGGGGAGGAGGGCCGGCTGGGTCGGATCCAGGGCGGAGCCCGGCCCGCGGGCCCTGCGTCCTCTGCGCCCATGCCCTCCCTTGGAGCTGCGGGCGCGGCAGGCATTTACTGGGAGTTACGTCGAGCCCTAAGGCACGAAAAGTAGGCCCAGTCGGAACCCGATGCCTTGGCACCTGCTTGGTATCTGGCTGGTTCGGGGTCCACTCCTGCTTGTAGCAGGTGCCGGGGCCCGCCACTTTGAGGATCGGAACTCTTACAAAGTGCTTGACGCTAGCATTGTTTGTTTTTTGCGGGGGGAATCGGTGGAGCTGGCAGGTTATGTGCAGGTCTGAAGCTGAGAGAATCGGCCTGGTCCGCTTCCTGACCATTGCAGCACGGGTTGATGGGACCCAGCTAGAGGGAGAGTATTTTTCTCAGGTTCTCTCAAGGTGTCTTTACGCTCTAGCCTGGCACTGTGTGTTTTCTCTTTGTGACCTTTTCCGTGCTGACGCAGCTCGGTGTTTAAGTTTCTTATCGGCTCCCAGGTGTGCCTAAGGTCTCCGACTGCTGCGCTGCTGCTACTGTGGCTAAAGTGTCTGACCCTCGCGACCCGGGAGACTTGGGGCTAGATTCCCCAGAGAGGATTTTACAGCGGGCAGAATGCTGGAGAGCCTGTGGAGACACAGGACCCCTTTCCCAGTGGCTCAGGGGTGTCGCTGTCTGCTGCATTGCTAGACTGCTCTAGTGAGGAGGGCACCAGCATCCATATCTTTGCCACAGGACATGTGCAGGATGTGAGATATTCTATAGAAGGATGATTTATGCTTAAAAACATTCGTGTGTGCAAGGATCCCACATAAATTTAAAGAATACATTACAGTATTCCCAAACTCACTTTTTTGTTTGTTGTTCGAGACACGGTTTCACTATATGGATCAGGCTGGCTTTGAACTCGCAGGTGTCTGCCTTCCAGTGCCTCCCAAGTGCTGGGAATAAAGGTGTGCACCACTGTGTCTGGCAAAACTCTTATCTTTTTAATATTTTTGTGTGCTTCGCCGAATCTGTCATGGATTATATAGCTCCTTAGAGCGAGATTCATGAAGTGGAGGGCACTTTGTTCCTCCATAGTGGTGCGTGGAGTCACTATTTCAGATCTTCACCTTGGCGAAAAGAGCCCCTAAAAGACCGCAGCTGTCGCCCTCCAGAGGAATGCCTATGGGGTGGCTGGTGCAGGTCACCAGGCGTGAGTCCTTACTGAGCAACTTAGTCTGCAGAGGGACCTGCAGTTCCCCTCCCTATCTCCCTGAGGAGAACTGTACTGGACGATACTCCATACATGCCTTTTGGGGTGCCTTGCTCCTCCTCATCTTCCTCAGGGAGGTGGCCAGAACTACTTTGTCTAAGCAGGTGTGCTCTCCTCCCCTGACAGGACAGTAGAGGTTCTCCCTGAGTTCTGTCCCCAGAATGGGTACTGAGCCCTTCCAAGTTTGGGGCACAGAAGATGGCAGAATGAGGCCTTCTGTATCATTGGTTTATGATAAATGTTTGTTTCCTTAGTTTCCAAAATCATCCCCTTCCCGCATGTAGGTGTGTCCTTTTGTCCTGAGTGCCGTAGTTGACTCACCTGAAACGGCAGGGACCCACTCAGAAATGAGTCACTATTTATCGTCTTCCCGTTTAATTATTAAAGGGAATGAGTTTGAAAGTGCTTTAAAAATGAGTAAATAGCATCTAAACTGAACTCTTAAGTCATAATGCCTCAAAGTCAGGCCTTTCACAGTCAGCACCGAGGAACTGCAGAGACATTGTTCTTATCACCAGCGTGCGGTTGCCTGTGTCCCGTGATTGGCTAGGAGATACTGTGTGTGGCCTTCCAGAAATGTGAGCTGTGGGGCAGCAAATTGTCAGTATTTCCTTCCTTGCCACGTGAGTCTGGGAGTTACTTCAGCTAGATGCCTGCCATTCATGTTTTTTGGTACACAAGATCCACCCTAAAGTTGGCCTGCGGAGGAGGAGGGCTGGCGCTTGGGAATTCAGACTGCCGAGTAATGGACAGGCCCAGGGTGGTCAGAGCTCAGGATGTGTTTCTTGGAACTCAGTTCTTTCACTTCTCAAAAGCGCAGTTTACAAAATATCCCGCAACATATCCGGACCTCATGATTACCGGGGCCGCTGTGTCTGCTGATAGCAAGCAAGACCATCCTTTCTTGTGGATGACTTTGGAGAGTGGGTGTGTTCGGTACACCCTCAGCTGTCACCATTCTGAGATCCCAGTGCAGGGTGTAGGAGAGCTGAGGGGCGGAATGGTGAGCTCATGGATGTACAGCTATCCTGAGTGACTGCATGCTTGCTCTACCACTTCCTGCCCTCCCTGTGCTTGCTAGGGTCTTTCTTAGCTTACCATAAGCCATCTGCTAATTTAAAATTTTTTATTGCAAATTGAGAAATTATAATCTTAGAGCTTGTTACTAATTTGACCAAATCATGGGAGTAAGTTATTGTGGTGGTTTGTACCCTTG
Source organism: Psammomys obesus (assembly GCF_907164565.1). Lineage (NCBI taxonomy): Eukaryota > Metazoa > Chordata > Mammalia > Rodentia > Muridae > Psammomys > Psammomys obesus. The sequence continues at coordinate 1,484,175 of NW_026590405.1, forward strand.
AATTCTTCAGGTATAATTTCTCCTAATATGAGGATAGTCTCTGCTCCTCTAGAACATAGTTGCCAAAGGTGGGGTGTTAAAGTGGAACTCAGAGCTGGTTGAAGTGGTACATGCTTGTAATCTCAGGACTTGAGGCAGAGGTAGGTGGATGGATCTGAGTTCAAGGCCATCCTGGTCTGCAAAGTGGGTCCAGGACAGCCAAGGCAACACACAGAAACTCTACCTCCAAAACCCACCCCACCCCCAAAAAAACATGGAACTTTTTACATTCACAGACACTTGATTTACCATATACTCTACACAGATTCACCAAGTTCCCCAGTGGGGTCATTCTCTGTTCTCAGCCTCTGAAGCCTTGGGCCATTTTAAGTTGCTTCAACTTTTACATTATTTTTTTAAGATTTATTTATTTATCGGCATTCTGCCTGCATGTATGCCTTCAGGCCAGAAGAAGGCACCAGATCTCATTATAGATGGTCATGAGCTACCATGTGGTTGCTGGGAATTGAACTCAGGACTTTGGAAGAGCAGCCAGTGCTCTTAACCTCTGAACCATCTCTCTAGCCCCAGCTTTTACATTTCTAAGCCCCTCAAGTCCATCTTTGTCTTCAGAAAGCCTGTTTGTAGAGATTCCCAGTCTGGTGTTGCCTGCCTGTCTTCCTTCCTTCCTTCATCTTAACATCCTTTCCTCCTTCCCTCCCTCCCTCTCTTCCTCTCTCTTTCTTTCTTTCACTCCAAGACATAGCCTCACTATGTAGCTGTGGCTGCCCTGGAACTCACTGTGTAAACTAGGCAGGCCTCGAACTCACAGAAATCCACCTGCCTCTCCCTCCTGAGTGCTGGGATTAAAGGCATTTGCCATCATGCCCCTCCTGGTCTTGCTTTTTCTCGACCTTGTAAATAAACAGAACAGTATGCACCCACTGTCTCAGGTTGCCCCAAGGGGGAGGCAAGGAGCAGAATAGGAGCCACCTATTAGGAGGTGTATGTTTATGTCCCCACCACTGAGTTTTTATCGCTGTGTTTTGCTGATAGGCCTGTGCTGTTGTCCAGGAGCAGCCTGGGTTCCTCTGGATTGGTGGCAGACCACCAGAGCCCAATGTCGTCTTGGTTTTCTGCTGTCCTTTTTATTTTTTTATTTTTTTTCTTTTTTGAGTCAGGATCTCTGTGTAACTCAGGCTGACCTGGAACTCTGTATCTCCAGACCTCAACCTTCAAGTGCTGGGCTTACAAAGGTATGCTCCAAACCACTTTTTTTTTTTTTTTTTTAGATTTTTCTCCCAGCTACTCTAGATGCCAGACTCTATCCAGCAACCCGTGAGCCAACTGTCTTCCCTCCCGTGTGGCCCCAGAAGCGCCTGTTCTCGCCCTAGGTGGATGAGTTTACACTGTGTAGAACTGTTGGGCTTGAAACATGGTCTTTGAGACAGTGCTTCTTTCGGCCTGCGTGGCGTTGGTCAGTATCATTCATTTCCCTTCTCTTTGTGGATTGAAGTTGCTCCACTGTGTAGATGTTCCGGTTTATCTGTCCATCCTTCTGGAAGTGAACATCTGGGCCGTTTCCAGTTGGGTCATTGTGGATAGAGATGCGGGGAGCATGCCTGCACAGGGCTTTCTCTTGGTATGTGTTCTGATGTCTTGAATAAGATACTTCTAGTGAGCTTGCTAGCCATAGGAGAGGCCATTTCTAAAAATGGCTGAGCCAACTCCAAATTGTTACTGTGTATCCCTGGTTGTCTCTTTTAAGTTTAGCCTTTCTTATGCATGCATCTTCTTGATGTTTTTAGTTTGCATTTCCCTGGCAACCAATGACTTGAGTGCAGTGCTCTTTTCAAAGTGTGCTTGTTTTTTGTTTGTTTGTTTGTTGTTGTTTTGGCTTTTTTGAGACAGGGTTTCACTGTGTAGCCTTGGCTATCCTAAACTGGCTTTGTAGACTAGGCTGGCCTCAAACTCACAACGATCCGGCCTACTTCTGCCTCCCAGAGTGCTGGGGTCACAGGTGTGCGCCAGGCAAATCAAAGTGTGCTTGTTTTAAGACATGGTGGGGAAAAGTAGTGGCTAATTGGATAGCATGAGAAAGTCTTGATTTATATGCTACTTCTATACATTTGATTTGCTTGAGTTCCGAGGCTGATAGCTGCATAGACTTTGAACCTCTCCTAAAAATATTGCTGTGGGTGCTGGCAGTGTCCCAGGTGCTCTGCATGACTGGAGCAGGCTGACACCACCTGGCTTCTTGGGTCTGGGGAGCATAGCCCTCTCTGGGGAAGCTTGAGCTCTGAAGGTAAGTCTGCAAGCTTGGCTTTGCCTTAGGCATGTCACCAGATAGCCATGGCCTCCGGCTCACCAGAGCATGCCAGTAGTAGTAGGTCTCAGCAGGTTAGTGGTTGCCCAGTTTCATGATTCACTTATAAAGAGAGCTGTAAAACATGGCTGTGTTGTGTTTGGAGTCTTTCTTCCCAGGAGATTCCTTGCAGGAGTAGCTCTCCTGGTGCCTTGCTTGCAGCAGGAATAAGTTGCAGGCCAGCACCAGCAGAGTTGTGGATCATTCCCTGCCAAGGTTCACAGCACCCTTGTCTTCTGTGCCGCTTCGGTGATACCTTTGTCTCTCCTGGCAGGTTGTGCCAAGTACACAAACAGATCCTGTGAAGAGTGCCTCAGGAATGTCTCGGTAAGTAGTGCGCTCAGACCCATGCCCTCAAGTCCGAGGAGGCGTGTGTGTCTGAAAGGTTCTGTCATTGGGGAATTGTTAGGTGGTTGTTAAATATTATCCCAGCTTCTCTCAGGTACCTGAAGCCTTCCCCTGAAAGGTTCAGGCTCCATCTAACACAGTCAGTATTCGTGACCTAGTTAGGCAGTGTGGGGATACACCCATCCTGGAGTGCCTGGGGACATGGCAGGTGTGTTGGCATTAGAAGACTAGGACTGCTTGCCTTTGACTTCTCTAGAGGGTCATCCAGCCTTCAAGACATGCTGGAGGCTGACATAACTAACCACTTACGCAAAGACAAGTACTTAACAGACAACTAGGGGCCTTGAATGCACACTCAAGACCGCACTCTTCTTCACGGGTGCAGTGCTACAGGTCGGCTTCTCCAGCAGGACCCTTGTCGAGAGAAACGACTGTCTGAACCGGAGACGACCATGGTTGTGCCCCAGTGCCCGTACTTCCTGAAGCTGCCAGGGCTCGTGGGGACTGCTCTCAACTCCCACAGAGGACTGGGGAAAAGAACCAGGGGCAAGGCAGCTACAGGCCTGTGGGAGCGCTCCAGGCCACGTGGTCGACTGGGCAGACTCAGCCACCATGTTTACTTTTTGTTCCTTTAATTTCATGTGTGCCCTGGAGTCAGAAGGTAGCTACTGTTCTGGAGCAGAGTCCCCTCTGTGAAGTGGAAGGACTCATGAGGGTACCTTCTGACAGGTCATCTTGGGTTTTGATGGGACAGACATTCATCTGCCCTTCTGGGAGAAACAGACCAGCAGTGGGGAAATAGCTCCGCAGCTGGGGTCCTTAGATGCCATGGCCTGCTCTCTGGCCAGTCTGGGAGGCTTCTGTGATGGTCCTGGAGGCTGGGGAGTTCTGCTTGGGCTTGTTTAGCCCAGTGCTTGCCGTACATCTTGCACTGGGAACTCCCAGGGAGGAACAGAAGTGGAGCAGCAGATGACCAGAAACAGTCTTCAGAGGAATTTCCCCTGGAGACTCCCAGGAGGCTTTGTGGCATCCTAGGGCTGACGGGCCAACTACAGCACAGGTCAGGGCAGTGTTTCCTCTTGGCTTCTACCAGAGGACATGGGAGCATCTGAAAAGGCAGCTGTAGATTTTTAAAGTGACAGTGCAGGTCTGAGACACGTCTTGTTACTTCCTGAGGCTCCAGTGGGCAGCAGGATCTGCTGACTGAAAATTAGCAGCTGGCCCTGCCTCAGTACTGGCATTGGTAGTGCTGAGCCTGCTACCCCATGTATTAGGGTTTTCTTGACTCTTTCTAGGTTCTAGTTTTTCTTCTGAGGGCAAAGTCCAGAGAGGGATCTGCCCAGATCACAATGGGTTAGTCTAGTCGGGTAGAGCCTGAGGCCTGACACTGCTAACAGGAAGGCAAGGTGAAGGCAAGGGTGCCTAGAGACAAGGTGCTGGGAAGAGATGAACCCCTGTAGGCCTCCTAAGGACCAGTGGGTTAGAAAGAGGCTATGGCATTTCTTGCTGCTGCTGAGTTATTGTTTAGGGGCCTCTTATTTTAGTTAAAAAAGAACAGAACAATAGCCTTTGAGAGTGCTGTGTTCTCATTGGAGCTCCTGGTTATATAAAAATGGAAGATTAGACTTTAAAGTGGAAGAGTAACCAAAATAACACAGGACGGAACTACTGGGATGGAAGTTGTTCTTGGCAGCAGGATCTTCAGGACTCTGCTGCTCTTTTCCATGTAGCGCCAGGAACCACAGTGGACATTGTACAGTAGTCCAGCACATGTTTTAATATCCTTGTAGTAGATGATATTCCAAACTGAGACCCAAACCTGGTTTATAATCTTGTTGAAGATCTAGTGACATGCTTACTCTGCCGATGTGTGGTGACAGAAAGATGTCGTCTTGGCTCTGGTAGTGCTCTGGAAAGCAGAAATGTTTTGCCCTTTGATGTGTGTAGTCTACCCAAGGATACATACCTAGGTCAGCTGTGCTGTATGCTGGCTGCTATGTGGTGGGTGCTCTGCTCTGAGTTCTGATGTATTGGTGTGACAGTCTCTTCACTGCTCCATTCCCACCCCAACACTTGAGGGACTCAGACAAGAGGTTTTCTCCTACTCTGATCAACGGCTGCATCATCCTTCAAACTGGACACTTGGTGCAGTGTAAAGATTGAGGCACAGGACCTCCTAAAGTAGTGGCCCCCCTCTGTGCCCCACCAACTATTCAACAAAAGAGTATCTCCTGGATGCTCAGATTCCCCAGTCCCTTGTCTCAGTGAAGGCCACAGTTATCTGACTTCCTGCACAGTGTGGAAAATGCACTGGATAGTGTAGGGAGGCATGCTGTGGGAGGAAGCAGGCAGTGTTGTTGGTCAGGGAATGGGGGCCTGGGAAGAAGGGTGGTTGGTGGCAGGGCAAGCCTCCTTGAGGATGTGAGGAAACCATATTCAAGCTTGAGGAAGAGGGCTCTAGAGAAAATAAGTGGGCTGCAAAGGCCCCGGGAGCAGGACAGCTTTCAGGACCATGGCTCTGTAGGATGGACAGTGAACAGTCACTGTGTTGGACATTGACCAAAGAGCAACAAGGATGAGTAGGGGTATTTGGGAGATGAATGCCTTAGATCCCTCCATCCTTGAGAGATGGTGGTACAGGGAGCATTAGAGACGGGAAGGTGATCTTGCTGTGGTCTGTTGAAGGGTCTGCTGACGCTGGTCTCTTTCAGTGTCTATGGTGCAACGAGAACAAGGCTTGCTTGGACTACCCAGTGAGAAAAATCTTGCCCCCTGCTTCTCTTTGTAAATTGAGTTCTGCTCGCTGGGGCGTATGCTGGGGTAAGTTGTTCCTATTTACTTCTTGCAAAATCAGTGGCTTCTGATAATCCTGGGGCTTGTGCTCAATCAGCATAAGTCACTAGGAAGTTACTAGGAATGCTGCTGGACTGTGACTCCCAAGGGAAGGAAGCAAGCAGTCCTGTGAGTGTCTGTTGTTTGGCAAGCAGCCAGGGACCTGGAGGGGGGAAAAGGGGCTCCTAGTGCAGCAGTAGCCACAGCACCACACAAACCACATCGTGGGAGCATAAATGTTCCTGTGAATGCTGTGCTGCCTGGGGAGCCTGTGTGGATTCCCATGGGCCAGTGATTCCCAACTAAGGACCCTGTCAGCCCAGGTGCCTGTCTGTGTGTTTGTGTCTGTGGTAGCCATTTTTCTCCCATGAAAGACTTTAGCCCTGTGGATTCCCTTTGCCTGTTAAGTACCTTTGTGCTGTGTATTGCTGCCTGGAACTCATTATCCTGTAGTGAGCTGCTTTCCTTTGGTGGTGTTAGGGTTGGGGCTGCACAGGCCTCCTCTAGCCTTGGCACAGAAAAGCGTCAGGTCTCAGCACTGCCCACCACTGTCCTGTCCTGTAGTGCTTCTTCCTGGACTGGGAGTGTTGGCTTGGAGCACTGATTGCCTCTCAGGCATCTCCCATCAATGTTTGAATTCTAGATTCCCTTATGGTCTGGGTTATCACCACTCGGAGGAACAAGGAAGACAATTCTAGAGCTTCTGGAAGTGCCCTCCCCCCAGGTCCTGAGGTGGCCTTCACAAAGACCTGCTTTGTGCCGCTTTTTCCACCTCTGTGGACTGTTCTGCCCTGCATATAGCAGTGTCACCTCACCTGTTTGTACCCCACCCCCAAGCAATGACATAGAGGGCGGTCACTTGTTTCACCTTTGACTCATTGGGCGGTGTGTGGAGAATGGTGAGCTGTTGGTCTGACTGATGACTGAAGGTGTTGAGCTGTGTCAGATGGTGGGTGCTCTTGATAATTGTCCTGTGCAATGCAGGCCCCACCCAGATTACGGGACGGCTAAGCTGCACTCCCAGCACAGCACAGACGAAGTTGTGGGTAGCTTGTTATCAGCCTGTGCAGTCACTCCACGCTGCCAGCAGAGTAGGCTGGCGCCTGTGGGAGGCAGCCTTGTTCTAGCAGGACAGCAGGTCTGCATCTGTTTCCCAGTGAGCTGGGAACTCCTGAGGGTTTTGAGGAACTGACACCCACTGCCTGTGAATGCAGTCGGTTGAGCCTGGCCTTGTGTGTGTGTGTGTGTGGGGGGGGGTGTTGGCCAGGGTTCATACTCCCATGAGCAGAGTAGGACACTTGAGGTTGGGCTTCCTGGTTTCACCATAGGTCTGGGTGGTTTATGCTGATTGTAGGTCTCCACCATGGACAGTCAGTTCTTAGAAAAACTTTAGAGTCATTTTTTTTCCTCCTCTAGGAAAACTGTAACCCCAGGGTTTTAATTGTAATGACTCAAAGTGTTATGTTCATTTGAAGAAAAATGAAGTCTTTTCACGTTGACCTTTTGCGCTGAGCAAGGTATCAGTCGTTCCTGTCAGGCCACCTTGTGGGTAGACGTTCACAAGTTTCCCAGTATGGCTAATGGAGGAGCCCACAGACTGCTTTCCCATCATGACAGGCTCTGTCTTGAGCTGCTTGTCAGAGAAGCTGTGGGAGTAGATTGATTTTAGTTAGATCCAGCTGCCTTACTGTTCTCATTTTTAGGTCTAGTGCTACAGAGTTCTGTAGTCAAAAACTACCACCTACTGGTGCCTTCCAATTTTCTAACCACACAAGTTGCTACTTTTTGCATCTCTACACTTTTGAGCTAGGCACTGTAGACAGAGCACAGGGCTTGGAGCTCCAAGGCACCAGAGCAGTTGTATGGCCTGTTTCTGGTTTTATCATGCTTACCAGCAGAAAGCAGTTAATAGATGAGCATGGACCACTGTGCTGAGGCTGGCTGAGGGAGCCCCGAAGTTAGCCTTCAGCCTCCCTCCTCCTATTGTCCAGCTGTTCAGGTGCCTCCCTGGGCCAGCAGCCCCGCAGCTGGGGAGTTTGCATGTGAGGAGTTGAGCTGGGTGACTATTGGCAAAAGCAGTACAGGGCTCTTGAACTGGCTCTGGTTTGAGCAGAGTAGTAGAAAAGCCTTGAGTGAGTTTATTTTTAGTTTTGGGGTTTTTGAGAGGAGGTTTTTCTGTGTAGTCCTGGCTGGCCCGGAACACCCTCTGTAGACCAGGCCTAGAATTTAGTGATATGCCTGCCTCTGCCTTGAGTGCTACAATTAAAGGCATGCACTAACAGGATGGGCCCCTTTGTTTTTGTTTTTGTTTTTGGAAACAAAGTTTCTCTGTGTAGCCATGGCTGTCCTGGGGCTTGTTTGAGCTCTGCCTGCTTCTGCCTCCTGGAGTGCTGGGATTAAAGGCGTGTACCACCACCACCCAGCTGGTTTTAATTTAAAGACCTTTAAGAGAAACTTAGAAGAAGCTTAAAATTTATTTTCAGTTTGTATCAGTTGCTAAGTTTGGCGCTACTAGCACATCACATCTTTGAGTGACACTGGTTTACAGATACCAGGACATCTGTAAAGCTCGGATGTGCATGTGGTGGTGGTTAGGGCACTTATCTATCCATAGTCAGCACTAAGGAGTCAGGTCTTGGGAACAGACACAGTTGACGTCTTTCCTTCTTTTGGTCTTAAATGGTGAAAAAGTCTGTCTCATCTCATTAGTTTGATGTGGTTAATCTAGATCTTAAATTGTAGACATTGGCTGAAAGGAGCCATATGTCCAGGCCCTATGTTTAGGACTGCTCTTGTGACAAAAGGTGGTACCCTTGCGGATAGAGGCAGGCCATACCTGCTGAGGTTTCAACTTTTTGCCTGGACTTGCAGTGAACTTTGAGGCCTTGATCATCACCATGTCTGTGCTTGGGGGCACTGTGCTCCTGGGCATCACTGTGTGCTGCTGCTGCTGCTGCCGCCAGAAGAAGAGCCGGAAGCCAGACAAGAGCGATGAGCGGGCCATCAGAGAGCAGGAGGAGAGGAGAGTGCGGCAGGAAGAGAGGTGAGGCTGGGTTCCTTACTTGGGAGCTTTCCTCTGAAATTACAACAGGGAGACCATGGGAAACAAGGATTATTCACATGATTTCTCCATTTCTAAAAATGTAGTGAGTGTTCGTTGTCCAACATTTTCTGGGCTGTGGTGAAAAGAGAAGCTGGCAGGAGTCTCATAGGGATCACTGGCTGTGTCAAACCTCAGGCTGCTTGACCTACCTCTTCCACTGGTAGAGGAGGCTCGCAGAGCCTGTGCTCAGTGCTCTTGCACTGGTCATGGCCTGGCCTTGAGTACTGCTGTGCCAGCCCCAGCCCCCAGCTCTAGCCCCTAATGATGAAGGAACCAGACTACTCTTGTAGACACTGGCTTGTGCCTACTAGCTCCCAGAGCAGGGAATTCTCCTAATGTGTGCCGGGGCCTCGTGCAGCCTTGAAGGCAGATGTTTATCATTCTTGCAGCTCTGAAGCAGGTACCACTAAGTAGATGTTAACTTTACCTTTTTCTGGTCACCTGATGCAAAGCTTTGACCCATCTGCATTTTCTTTATGAGAACTTTTTAAACAATCATGGTATTAGACAGTTGAATTCATTTTGTTGTTGTGTCTTCTTTGAGTGGGGATCTCATTCCATAGTCCAGCCTGTCTTTAAACTCTGTATCTTTCTGCCTGTCTCTTGAGTACTGGGATACCAGGTTGTTACCACAATGTCCAGTCAGAATTGGAAAAGAATAGAATGGCGATCAGAGCAGCCCCAGCAAGCTGGCTGTGCAGTCACCCTGCTGGTCAAGTGGTAGGTGTGGCCTGGTAGCCACAGTCATCCCTACTTTTGGGAGAAGCTCAAGGAAAGTGCTGAAGGAGCCCACAGCCTCTGCTCAAGGAAGTGGAAGGGCTGGGAGTTTGAGATGACTTTGCTTCTCGGTCATAATTAGATGTGACCTGGTATTTCTATTTTGTTTTGTTTTTTTTTAGGAGAGCAGAGATGAAGTCAAGACATGATGAAATCAGGAAAAAATATGGTAAGAATGAGCTGTGTTTCTCTTGACTGGTTGGGATCTGAGCAGCTGCTGCTTTTCCAGAGAATTGTCCTTCACTGAAGACAGCAGCTGTGTAGTTAACCAGGGCACCCCCAGAGACTGACTACACTGAGTGCCTCAAGAGAGGAAGGTACCTTCAGTCTCAGCCACACTTTTCCTTGGTACTTATGAAGAATAACACTTCAGGAGGTTTGTTCATAGCTGCTTGTCTATTTGCCTTTAAGTAGCATGTGCCTGTGTCTGTGAGTTTCTTGGCTGTCTCTGCAGCCCTTCCCTTGTGTGTCTCTTCTTCCTGTCTTCTAGTGGGGTCAGACCATCTTTCTTTATCAGAGAATTAGCTGAGACTAAGGCATGCCCTCCCTCCCTCACTACTTTCTGGCCGCATTATCTTGTTTGGAGAAACTGGGAAGTGACTGAAGGAACAAGCCTGATCATGGGTGCCAAGTGTAAGCCGGTTTTGTTCAGTTGGAGCAAGTGAGAAACCCAGCACAGCGGAGAATCCTGTCTGTGAGGTTACACACGACTCTCTTCTGCTCCTGCTTTCTGTCTGATGCTCTCAACTGGTTCTGAGCTGATTTTAAAGCTCAGAAATGGCACTAAAGCTTTCTGCCTGTACTTTATGGCTGCTACTGAAGCTGACCCCTGACCCACCTAGATATAGGGCCATGGGGCTACTGGAAGGCTCCAGTTGTGAACCCACTTTTTTTGGCCTTAAAGAACTCTCTCTCTCTCTCTCTCTCTTTTTTAAAGATTTATTTATTATGCATACAATGTTCTATCTGCAAGAGAGCACCAGATATCATTATAGATGGTTGTGAGCCACCATGTCGTTGCTGGAAATTGAACTCAGGACCTCTGGAAGAGCAGTCATTGCTCTTAACCTCTGAGCCATCTCTCCAGCCCCCCCCCCCTTTTTTAAGATTTATTTATTATGTATACACTGTTTTGCCTGCACATCAGAAAAGGGCACCAGATCTCATTATAGATGTTTGTGAGCCACCATGTGGTTGCTGGGGATTGAACTCAAGACCTTTTAGAAGAAGAGCTAGTGCTTTTAACTCCTGAGCCATCTCTCTAGCCCTTAAATCACTATTTTAACAGGAGAAATCTGATGAGGAAAATTCTAAAATCTTTTCCAAAAATGAGCATTGAAATTATTTCATTTATTTAAGAGTGTGTGTGTGTGTGTGTGTGTGTGCGCGCGCGCACACGCACATATAGAAGTTGGGATGACTTCTAGGAGCCAGTTCTTTTCTGTTATGTGGGTCCTGGGGTCTTAAGGCTTGGTGGCAAGGATTTTACCTACTGAACCCCATCTCACCAACTCCTAAGAAATACAATTTTGAGGTCATTTTTAATATAAGGAGATAGCATGTTTGTTGATGCGTCAGGATCTTACCCACTAGGAACTTGATTATACCACTGTGTGTGTTAGCTTTTCATTGCTGAGACAAAATGCCTAAGTCAAACCTCTTTAGAGAGGAAGGATTTGTTTTGTCTCAGTGTCCCAGTTTCCTGTTTAGTCTGCTGCTGTGCGCCTGTGATGAGGCAGAAGATGGTGAAGGAAAGCTGCTTACCTTATGTCAGTCATGAACAAGTTTTGGGGCGACAGCAGCTGGAAGAAGGTGGACCCTTTAAGGGCCTGTGTCCTCCAGCTTGGTCCCATCTTCTGATACTACCATCAGTTTAAGAATCTTATGAATCGAAGTCAGGCATGGTGGCACACACTTTCCAGCTTCCCTGGAAGCAGAAGCAAGTAGATCTCTAAGAGTGAGGCCAGCCTGCTCCACATAGTAAATTCCAGGCTAGCCAAAGCTGTGTCATGAGACCTGTCTCAAAACAAACAAACAAACAAACAAATAGAAAAAAATTCATGAGTGAATGAATCTCTTGATTAACTTAGGGCATTTATCACAGAGCTCACATCTGAACATTTGCTTCATTGAATAAAAGATGACTTTTTATCTATGTCTGTTATCTGGGGGGATGCTATGGCAAAGTCCAGTTGCCCTAGCATAGCCAGCTCCTCTAGGTTTGAGCTGTTCAGATATTAAATATGCAAGTCTTTGGTTCCCCTCCAGGGGCTGTAGCGATCCCATGGCTGCTGGTGTCAGGACTGGGCTTGATCTCTTCTCATCTGGTCACACCATGCACTGGGAGCTGAGGAAGCTGGAGCTGGTGGAGTCTTCCTCCCCATGCTCCTGATGCAGGCTCTTCATGCTGTGACCTAGCCTTGGATTTGGACTTCATACGTCAGCTGCTGCGCTGGCCCTGGCTAGCCCCTGTCTCCTTTCTGTTGATTTCTGTCCTGCTGTTTATCTTTGTTTCATCTTTATATGCCCATGGGTTCTGGAGTGGGTGGAGCATAGAGATGCTGGTATCTCTGCCCTAACAGAATCCTGGTAGTAGATCACTACACAGGCCCCAGACAATCTCAGCAAGCCAGAATGTGGCAGTTGGGACAGTGAGAGGAGTGTGAGATAAGGAAAGAGATGCAAATGAAGGAGGGTAGAAATAAAGAGAAGAATGGGTGGGTGCCGCAGATCTACGGGTGTTCCAGGCCTACTATTGTCAGCTTGATGGTGTGTGTTCTTTTTGTAGTCTTGATTCTCCAGGCACAGCCACAGCTCTTAGGTTTAAGGTGAAGTGACGTGCTTGGTTTTTCCGTGTTATTCTTGTGGAAAGAAACACTTGGAGAACTTTCCTGACTTCTTGTGATCTCTGCTGTGGCTTGTTTTTCAGAAACTGTTGGGATTTTTGTTCCTGGGGGATTTTATTCCAGTTTTAAAGTCACCTGTAGCTGAAGAAATGGCTCAGAGGTTAAAAACATTGGCTGTTCTTCCAGAATTCCTGAGCTCAATTCCCAGCAACCACGCGGTCGCTTATAACCATCTATATTGCGATCTAATGCCCTCTTCTGGCATGCAGGTGTACTTACAGGCAGAGCACTGTATACATAATAAATAAAAAGAAGATATTCATACATTTGAAAAAAAGTCACCTGTAGCTCAGCTTCAGCGAAGGTCAAGAAGGGAGGCTGCTTCAAACTATGGTTAAATCTTTGCTGAGGTGTGTTGTGTTATGCAGGGGTAGAGGTAGGTAGTTTAGTTTTGGTTTGTCTTTCTTTGTTTGGTTTGGAGGGTTTTGTTTGTTTGTTTTTGTTTTTTGTTGTTTTGTGACGAGGTCCTACTCTAACTCTGGTTGGCCTAGAACTCCACTGGTAGACAAGGCTCTAACTCACAGAGAGCCACTGTTTTGTTTTCTTTGAGATAGTTTCTTGCTCTGTAACCGAGGCTGGGCTCAAACTCACAACAGTCCCACTGCCTCAGCTTCCCTGGTGCTAGGATTATGGGTGTAAGCCAGAACACTCAAGGTTATACATTGCTTTTGTGAGTTTGTTTCCAGTTGAGTGGTGAATTTGTAAGCCAATTTTTTTTCCTTTCTCCCTCAGGTCTGTTTAAAGAACAAAACCCGTATGAGAAGTTCTAAAGCAGGTGGCACACACTTGCTGCAGATCTTGCAGTTCCAAAGTTTCCTGGGAGTACACTCTTCAGCACAGCCTGCAGAGACCTCACTACCACAGCCACCCTGGACCTGGTGATCCCTCCAGCCTTAGCACGGGCGCCAGAGTGGCCTTGAGAGGACAATCCTGCTCTTGTTCCCTCTATCTTTGTGCGTAATCACCCGAGACGTTAATCTTGTAGATGTCCTTTTTTAGGGGAGGAAATGTGCTTGGTCCCACACTCTTCAAGCCGATTGCAAAGCTGGCAGCCCGAGGTGCTGATTGGCTGCTGAGTGACCTTGCTATAAATCTCACATTGCAACAGTTTACTTGTCATGGCAACAGTTGACCCACCATCGTTGATTCCTCAAGGCTGTGCTTTGTCCACAAGCCCATCTCTGTGACATGCCATTGCTTTAGTTTTGGTGACCTTTTGGAAGGCTCTGTTCCCACAGTCTGGTATGGATTTGCTTTTTAACCCAGCTGTATCCAGCAGCACAAGACCATATAAAGTCACCTGAAGTCTTTATTTCCTCAGGAAACTGTCTTACCAAAACCTTTCAAGAAAAGTCCAGGCCTTGGGATTTTCCAGTTGCCTTTTCCCCCACGAGAAATCTGAGTTATGAAGTCAGTTTGATCCTCTTGTGAGGGCTGAACTGTCTGCCTTTGGCCTCTCCCCTGTGGTGATGCCTGGAACCACCTGTCTACAGAAGGGCTTTTGGGCAGGTCTTGGACATTTGTCTTCCATCTGTCAGGCAGCTTCCCAGTTGATTCTGTATGTATCATGGAAGATGAGCTCGTCCACCAGCCATCCCGTTGTAGAAGCTGAGTGTGTAGAAAGCTAGGAGGACCCCACCCCATACTTCTACCAGGAAAACTGCCTGAGCAGACATGCACACCCACCTCACTTCCCACCCTGCTTCCAGCCATGTCTCAGCTCACAGTGTCTGACACATCAGCATGGGCCCTTAGAAGCTTGTCAGGGAACACTCGGGTCCCCACGATTCCCTCCACAGTGTACATTTCTCTGAAATCCAGATGTGTCACTAGTTAAGCAGATCACTGGTCTGATAGCAAGGTAAGGAGGAGGAAAGATACGGCCCCTAGGAGAACAGCCACCAGCAGCTGAGGTAGGCTTAGCCGGCTCCCTGCCTGAGACCTCACCTAGCATTCGGTGACCTTTTCAGCTCTTGTCAGCCTGTCCAGGGATTAACATTTCTCTCTTCCCATCTCTAAAACCTAAGGGAATGACCCTCACCACAATCTCTAGTCTTACCATGTTTCTGACTTGTTAGACATTTGATATAATTTAAAGTGTCGTCATACATTAAGTATTACAGTAGCCATTGAAAGTTATCTTTCTATTGTCTGTTAGAAGGGAGCCTTCCTCACAGGCCTTGATGAACTTTGTATTAATATGTAGCACATATAAATCATACCTGTTAGGTTGCTGAGCTGATGTTAGAATGACCACTGCCCAATGCAGAATGTTTAATTCTCCAGTGTAGAAATGCAGCAGGTGCTCGCCGGACTGGTCGGCACCTCCTCTGGGCAGCATGAACAGCCACAGAACGAAGCCTGAGACCATCACACCCAGTGCCTTACTTTTTAACCACTTTCCAATAAAACGCTGAATATGGCTTTGATTTCTTTCTCTGTGTTTTGTCCCAAGGGTGGACTGGGGGTGTGAGCCACCCAGGTGAGTTGAGCACCTGTGCTCACCCTGTGAGCTGGGTACCATGTCCTACAGGGACCGACTAGGCCCATCCTGGGCCTAGTGAGTCCTAGTGAGTGCTCCCTGCCTCTCAGTGTAGAAGGGTTCAATCCCACCTCACCATCCTCAATGCTGTTTTTGTCTTGGCACAAAGAAGCCCGAGGGAGTGGCTCTGCATGGCTGCCAACTGACACTGGCATCTGGCTCCATGAGCCCTGGAGTCTGAAGAATCTGAAGCCCTGGAGAGACTGGTGGGCATATAGGGTAGATAAGGGGTGTGGGTGTCAAGCCAGTCTGCCTGTGGCAGCTGTTGGCTCCCAGAGCCCTCAGTCCCGGAGTTCACCCTGGCTGCTTGATCTTGTCCATTGTAGTAGAGGAAAAGGAGACATAGGGGCCTGGGGATGGAAATTGACTACCTTGCTTTCAGGCTAACACTAGAGTAAGGGACTGGCCTGCAAAAGCAAGAACCAGAACATAGGGATTCTCCTGAAATGCGAAGCAAAAAGGAGGCTGTCAGCAGCCTGTTTGCTCATGGCTGTCTGTAATAAAAGTCTGCTCTCTTGAGGCATGTGCCTGGACTGGCCTGTTTCCAGCAAGCACAAGTCCTGGGACGGGCACATCCAAAGTGTCATTCCTGCAAACAGCACCTGCCTAGACTGTAGACCAAGGAAGTGAGGACAGACCACTGAGCAGGTGGGAGCCCACTCACCCAGCCTTGTCCTGGGACCACAGGCCTTCCTTCGTAGGTTAGTCACTCTTGGCAAAGGATGTTAGCAATTATCACCAAAAGTGATAACTGCCTAGGAAATTCTGGGTGAGTGTGGGAAGACCCAGGGAAGGAAGTTCTGGGGGCAAGATACTGGATGAGTTGAACCTTTCAGTGTTCCAGGGGAGCTACCTGGGAAATGCTTGAAATCCAAGGATATCTTCAACTTGGGCTTTCATACTCACTCATGCAGAAAAATAGCACAGTGCAGTTGGGTTGAGGAAAGGTTTACAAAGCAATTTCCTGTGGCTATAGTCAGGGGGCATGCTTGGGTGGAGGTGGGTATATCAACCCTTTCTCCCCAACATGAAATGCCATGCCTCACCCAAAGCAGCCATGGGTGCTATCAGCTGGCTGGGTCAGACCTCACCTGTATCCAGCCCTCCACTTTGTAGGACAGGCGGCCTGGGCATTGAGTTCTAGTCCTGCCTTTGGAGCTCAAGCAAAGGGAGGCAGGGTAGGCTCCCAGCTGGGGCTCAGACAGGCTCCGTCCAGGGCTGCCATTGTCTCCTGCTCCACCTCAGTGTTGTGGGAAAGGTTCCACAGACACTGGTGCCATCCACAGCCAGGGGGTACTTGATCAAAGTGGAGAGCTAGGGGAGCCGTGGGGCCAGAGGAAGAGACTCAACAACGGGCGGCTGGTCAGTGCTGGTCAGCAGTGCACCCTGGGTAGGGCCCACAGCCAGAGTGACTAGCCATGCCGGTCTGACCCACCCGCTCTGTCCTGGCTTTCTTAGGAGAAGCCATTGGGTCCCTGAACATGCTAGCCCAGGCTTTTTCAGCCTTTCTTTGCTTTTCTTCCTGCTCTGCTTCCCTCCCATAAGCACCCCCACCCCCCACTCCACACGCTGTGACCTTGAGAGACCCTCCAACCCGAAGACCTACCTCTGATGCCTGGCGTCAGCATCTGCTTCCTTTGAACTCCCCTCAGAAAGTTACAACCTGACCCCCATGTCTGACCCAGGGATGGTGACTTGAGCGGCCTGCGGCAAGGTGGGGCTTGGCATGGTTGATATTTACACAGCACCTCAACAAGCTAAGAGATAGCCGTGTCAGTGCAAAATGGTATTTGCTCCGAGCAGGGTAAGGGATAGTTTACTCTGAGCCAGATGTGGGTGGTCATGTCCCAGGAACCTGGATTGAGTTTGCCCTGGGGGACGTGTTCCACCTTGCAAGTGGTTGTGTGAATAGCCCCAGTCTCTCAGATACTCTCAGTGACATTCTTAGCCTTAGGTAGAAGCCAGAAGTATGGTAAGTCAACACTTCTGTAAGTTTTCTGTAATTGTCACAAAGGTATTGGGTCAGACTCAGAGAGCACTGAAGTTAAGGTCAGGATGGTTTGGGCTCTGGATCTGCAGCATTCCACCCACCATCAGGAGGATCTTCAGCACACACCTAGCTTCCTCAGAGAACATCACATATCTGGTAAGTCCTCTTTCTAGATGAGACCTCTTTGGGTTGAGAGCACTGAGCAGAGCAAATGGCCCTCCCCGGTGTGGGTGGAGACAGGCGGAATGGGATGTGGGCATGCCATGAAGCTGCTGAATTTGCTCTCAAGTTTTAAGAGTCGTGTGTCTGCAGACATGATATTATGCTGTGCTCATGGCTTTGGGTGCTGGGGTTATCCTACATTATAGTTGAAGTGTAGGTCTGGTTGGAGCTTCCTTTGTCCAGAGAGCCATGGTGGATTGGGGCTGTACCCTTCCAGCCTCCAAGGGCATCCCGACAAGCCATGGTCTTCCCTGGCATGGCTCTGCCCTGTTCTTCCACTGAGGGCAACATACTGATGGTGTCTGCACAGCAACCTCAGTTGCCATACCACGTGGCCCAGGGCTCCGCGTGGACACCAGTCCACATCTGCCCTTCAGCAGTGATCTGCCAATACTTTATCTCAAGTCTTCTAGCCCGCTTTCATGGAAAACCCCTCTTTTCATGTGTCTGGTTTTTTGGTTCACTGTCCTCTGCCTGGGTTCCAGCTGGCTGACCACCCTGCTGATCCAGCTCTGTGATGGGTTTGACAGCCCTGGCTCTGCAAATCATTAGCTCTTCCTCTTTGAAGGACAGTAGCACTGTCCCAATTTGCACAGTCTGGGCTCGACCACCAAGTGTTTGCATCATCTTGGCCCTGTGTGTAAGCAGCACGATGGTAACTACTTTCACACCATGAACACAAGTGAAGGCGGGGGACCTGACGTTCGTGTCAGCACTGAGGAAACGCCTTATGCTGTGACTTCCAGAACTCCCTTACATCTCCAAACTGGTTACATGGCTTGAGTTTGCCTGTGCCACTGTATCCCTCGTTGTTTGGAAGTTATTTCCACGTTTCTTGAACTAATCCTATTTCTTTTTCCCTTTGCCCAACTTTTGTTCATTGAAGTGGAATATCAACACAGCAAAGCACATTCACAACTTGAACATTTTTATGTTTTTAAACTCCCACCATTCTGTTAGCACCTGTCTAATACCTAGATACATGTTTACATTTTGAGCCAGGCAAGGACCATGGCTTGGCTCTCTCTCTATACCTCTCCCACTCCCTACTCTTCTGCCTGCTGCATGTGATTATCTGGGTGTCAATCCCAGTGATTGCATTTTTTTTTTTACAGTGTCCACCAGATGTTAAGCATTAAATAACAAGTTTTACTGGCTTTGTTGCTTGCTATTTTTTTTTTTTTTATGTCAGAAAATACACCACAAAACTTGTCCTTCTAGGAAAGAGATGACTGCAGATTTTGTTGCGGTATGCAGCCTGGCCAACACCACACAGGTCCTGCCTGATTTTCTCAGTCATGAGTTCCATTTGTGCTTCTGGCAGTAAACTGTTAATGGCATGTTGGCTTGCGAGTGCTCCCACACAGGCGTGTGTGCATGGGCGTGCACATGCCATGGTCATCAGAAGACAACTTTTAGGAGACAGTTCTCTCCTCCCATCATGGGTTTCAAGGATCAAATGACTGGGAACTTACCTGACCTACCTTTCACCACTTTCCACACCACAGAACCTGGGTTGTCCCTTTTCCCGGTAGATATTAATCTGAATGGAATTCTACTTTTGTTTAGGACTTCTGCTGACATGTCCACTCTTGTCTGTCGTTGTCACTTTCCTTCAAAAGTACCCTCTGTGATTCTTGTTCCTTCCTGTACGTCTAGGTTTCCTTTGCTGAAGAAAACCTGTCACCAAATTTCCTTTAGCATATGCTTATTTCTTGCAGTTTCCTGAAGCAGCTCCATCTGCTGCTGCATGCAACCCTTTCATTGGTAGAAGCTTCTCCTTGGCAGTTCCTCTCAGCACTCTGAGATGTTACTCTCCATCACTTGTGTTGAAAACTCAGATGGGACTCCTTCGTCTTCTCTGGGAACAGCCTTGCTTTGTGAACAGCAGACATCTAAGCAAATGACAACTGAACTATCTTTGGCTTTACTCTTCTGAAAAGAGCTGCGGATTTGGGGGATTTCCTATTGGATGGATACTCTCTCTGCAACCTGTGCTTTCTCTGTGTCAGTTTTGAAAATCCTCTTTTATTATGCCTTCCAAATATTACTTCTTGCACATTGTTTTCTCTCACCCAGGGACTTATCAAAGTTAGAACTGTGCCATGGGTCCACGTCACAGGCCTGTCTCACTGTATGCTCCACACACTTCCTGTCTGAAGATTTCCTTCTGTCCTATCTTCCAGTTCACTAATCATCTCTTTCACTGGATCAAATCTGTTTTTGAGATCATCTAGTGAATTCAAATTTAGTTAATTTCTGTTTTGAATTTTCAATTGAATGCTGAAATACGTTCCACTTCTCTGTGCAAAAGTTCTGTCTCCAAATCCATTTCCTGGACATATTAATCATGGCTACTTTCCAGTCTGTCTAGTTAAGTCTACGCCCTCTCCTATGGGTTTATTTCTCATGGATCTGTTTCCTGGACCGGGCGAGAGGGTTTTCTTTGTAAACTCTAGTTCTGGACACTGTGAATGAGAACGCATCAGCTAGGTGGAGTCCTTGCGTAGCACCTCTACACTGTTTCTGTCCACATCTTTCTGCTTTAGGTCGCAGGTGGGAAGCAGGACAGACAGCTTTGCTCAGATTGCAACTGGACTGCCTGGGCTGGTCTTGGGACTGCGAAGGCTGAGCACACAGCTAGTTACCCAGCCTCTCTCCTAAGCTGTAGCTCTTGTTCTTTCAGGCTTGTCCTAGGTTCCTTTCATGCTGCTGTGGCAAAATAACCCTGATGAAAGCTACAGGGAGGAAGGAAGAAAGGAAGGAGGAAGGAAGCAAGGAAGGGTTCATTTGGTTCTCAGTTCCAGGTCCATCACTGGGAGGAAGTCAAGGTGGCACCCTCTCTTTCTTGAGTTCTCTTCTCTCAGAGAAAGTCTCCTTGTTGGTGGCTACCTGGTATCTTTAAGAAAAAAATTAAAAATATTTAGTTTTAGATAAGGACTTTAAAGTGCAGGCTGGCCTCCAAACTCATGATCTTCCTGCCTCCACCCCATGTGCTAGGATCATTGGTGTGCACCTCCGTGTCCAGCGGCTGGTGGAGGCAACAGGGTGCCCTTCACTGCAAGGAACCTTTAGAATCTATCCTTACATAGAGTCCCTCAGCTTGAACCTTCTCCACTGGCTGTTCGGTACTTGAAGGTGCATTCCATTTGTAGATATATGTATTTAGTCTATTAGAAATACATACATAGGGCTGGAGAGATCACACAGCCATTAAAGGCTAGGCTTTTAACCAAGAATATAAGTAAAACGCATGCCTGTAATCCCAGCACCCTGGGAGGCAGACACAAGCAGAAGCAGGTGGATCTCTGTGAGTTTGAGGCCAGCCTGGTCTACGAAGTGAGTCCAGGACAGCCACAGCTACACAGAAAAACCCTGTCTCAAAAAAACAAATAAAAAAAGAAAAATACATAACTCTTTAGTCTAGAGAAATGTCTTCAATTGTGTCCTGCCTCTTTGTTCCTTTTTCTTTCTCTGAGGTTTCTGTCAATTGAATGCATACTTGAATTGATCCACAGAGCTTCAGTTTCCTTGTGTCCCTTCCTCCTTTGTGATCCTATGACTTCCTTTTCAAAGTTTCACAGCCATGGTCCTCCTAATTCAGCAATGCTACTACAGATCTTCCAGTTCTTCATCTTCTCTGGATAGTGTTCTTTGCCCTCAACTGTCTCCTTGGGGGAGTGTTGGCCAGGTGTGTGTGCAACTCAGCTTATTATGGGGTGTCTGGATCTGCTGAATGAAGGTAGGCTGGGATCCTCCACGCCAAGCAAGTCACTATTCTCAGGTAGCCAAAGTCATGCTAAGGCCCTGTCCGTGTGCGAGGGGCCTCCTTAGCACAAGGTTTTTTACTTTTATTTATTTATTTATTTATTTATTTATTTATTTATTTATTTATTTATTTTTAAGTGTGTATGTGTTTATCTCTGTGTGGATAGGGGTGTGTGACTGCAGTACCTATGGAGGCCAGAAGGTGCCAGATGTTCTGAAGCTCGTGTTATATGTAATGGTGGGCTGCCTGACATTCATAACTGACATTCAAACTCAGATCCTTTGGAAAAACAGTGTGTTCTGTAAGCTGTTCTGTAAACTGAACTCTTCACTTCCCCAATGGGTCTTTATATCTTGATAGCTTGAGAACAGGCTTTGAAAAACATACAGGTGTGAGTGTCTTCCTGCTATCAATTGTCCACTTATCACAATGGTAGGTTTTCAGTGTGTGTAAAAGTAGTGTTTTTTATTACCCATTTTAGCTTCCAAATAATGACACAGAGAGCTGTTAGATTTATTAATAAGCTTGAAAGCACTACAGCTGGGCAGATATTGTTTCTATTCTAACCCATCTATACTAGCCTGGCTACTTCTCAGCCACGTGCCCCATGTTACTTGCCATCTTAGTCTTACCTTGGCTGTTTCTGCTCCATCTTTGTCCTCATGGCGGGTGACCTCTGTCTCTCTTACCTTCTTCTTCAAGTCTCTACCTTACAGCCCTCCACTGGGAATGAAAGTTCCTCCTCCTGTCCTCTCTCACCAAGCTATAGGCTGACCAGTTCCTTTATAAACCAATCAGAGATAACAGAGAACAATTTTTACACAACCCTGAGACAAGAGATCCTTTCTTCATAGACATGACAATGCCCATGTCCGGACTGCAACAGGATCTCAGAAATCAGCATTTGAATACACAGTGTACAAGACCATCCCTCAAGGAGCAGGAGCGTGCGAACGGATCACGATGTGGCTGCTTCATGCTGTAGCCCACTTAGGTGTGACATCATCCACCCTGAGGCGTACACATTGTACTCTGAAAGCTTGGCAACAGATGCCTTAAGCCACAGACCATAACAATTCAATCCTTGTATCCTGCAAGCGATTATGCAACACTTTATAATGCATGGCATCTTGGAGCTGAGGGTACACTGTGGTCTGAACACTGCCTACCTGTAAAAGTAACTTTTATTCATCTGTTTCAATGATCATCTCAAAGACTTACTGCCTGTCTGCTAACCTAGGCCTAGTCCTGGAAGCTTACAGCCTCCATACAATCTAATTTAGGCCTTGAATGTTTATTTTTATTTTTGCCTCTGAGACTTACTTGCTTAATAAGCTCACCTTTTCTTGTTCTTTCTCAACTCATAGCTGGCTCACTCAATTCAGCTGTCTGGCTTAAACTCCTTTCCCAGCTGATTTATTCAATCTGGCCTTTCTCTCGGCCTCTGAACTGCTCTGCTTGGCCTCAAGGTAACTCCTACACTCTTTTCTAATCGTCTGGCTCCTTCTGTCTTCACCTATATCTAGCTTGTTCTCTCTTTAACCTGACTGTGTATGTATCTGTCCTGGTAAAACTGCCTCTACCTCTCAAGTGTTGGGATCACAGGCATGTGCCTTCCAAGTGCTGGGATTAAAGGTGTGAACCACCACACCCGGATTCAAGTTTTTCTTTACCTGAAACTTGTTCTATACTAGGCACCCTTGAACTCAGAGATCTGCTTGCCTCTGTCTCCTCTTAAAGGCATGTTTGTATTCCAGCTGGATCATACAGACCTAGATCTTCAGATGTGATCTCTTGACAGAACAACCATGTCCTGAACTAAAATTCCTCTACACTTACCCAGACTCACTCATAGCCATCAACGGAGGGAAGGTGTGCTCTGACCTCTGACAACTGCTTCAGTAGGGCTGGTTTCTGGAGTTCCTGTCTCTCAGATACACAGCCTGGGTGGACATTCCAGAGATATGTTCAGCTAAGGCTGACCATGGACTGTACTTGAGGAGGATCCAAACCTTAGTCTGACTGGTGTGAGGGATGAGTTCCAAATGGGTCTTTATGGAAAGACCTTGACAAACTTCCTGAGAAAGGTCATGGGTACAGGGGAAGGAGGCTAAAAAGGTTGGGCTCACAGACACCTGGCTCAGTGGCTTTGCAGCATTACCAGGAAATGGGTGGCCCTTCCATGGAACAGAAACGTACTTCTGTCAAGATCGAGACCGCCAATTCTCTGGAGGCTGCTGTGTGGTTCTGGAAGATGGCCACCAGAAGCCTCCTGGGACTACTGCGGGTGACTGTCCATCCTGACTGGTCTGTTTTGAGGGCAGGTGGACTGCATTCTAAGAACCCATGCCAAGGTCCAGCCAGTGTTCCCTGCCTGCTCTACCACGTTGCTCAAGCTCCCTGTGAGTGCTCAGGCTACACCTGCTTCCCAGGTTGACTCCTTAGGTATGTTCTTAAATTCTGAGGTGTTTCAGCATCCTCCTGTGTAAATGGGTTATTAGTGTCCACAACAGCATTCTAGAAACTAGGCAAATGGTGGGTCAAAAGGGAGGCCTCCTTTGCATGCCACTCTTCCCTACCCTACCCTAGCCACCTAGTGGCTACTCTGGGAGGGGGAAGGGTAGATACAGAGAATGAAGGGGAAGAGGCATTTACCTCCTGGAGCCATCTTGGGAATGCCTTTTCGGAGGTTGGCCCACCCTACCTAGAAGGTCGGATGGGAAAAGATGAAGCAGGAGTTATGTGCTGGCCAACAGAAGCCATCCTGTGTGTCCTCAAAGGATGCCTCTTCCAGACATGCGCCCCGCTGTGACATTCAAATGCAAGGCGCCACAGGCCTGTTCCGGGACTTCGTGGCCCATAAAGAATGCCAGGTAACCAACCTCTTCCTGGTCTTCCCGGACCACCTGAAATGATTAGCCTGATGGCCCTGAGTTTCTTCGCCCTCTCTTCCCCAAATGCAGCCTGCATGTAAGAAAAAGTAGTCAGGCATGGGTGGCAAAGTAGCTGCCTGACTACCACGACACCAGGGTCGGTAGGGCCAAAGCGTTGCTCTGGCTCTTGACCTATCACACAAGCCCCTAGTCCTCCCATGCATCCCGGTCCTCCTGCCCTGAGCCCTGAGTGGCAACCGAAATCTTGTACCCATATCCGGGGTCTCTGTGCCCAGGACCTCGAGTCGCGCGTCCCCGGGATCTGCGCGCGCCCGGGCGACTGACCCGCCCCGTGACGCATTTGCAACCCTCCGGAATCGCGGCGGGCCAGCGCGCACCCGAGGCACAGGGCGCGCGCCTCGTGCACGCGCGTCACCACGTGACTCTGCGCGGCCAACCGGCGCGCCAGGATTTAGGGATAAAGCGCGGCCCCGCGACTCTTGCGGCGGGAGAGCGGCGGGGCAGAGAGCGTGACTCGCCTGCTCCAGTGCCATCGGTTCCCGCTGCGCTTGCCGCCGCCGTCGCCGCGCAAACATGTCGGAAGAGAAGCCCAAGGTAAGCCCCGTACGCAAGCCGCAGCAGATTCCGCAGGAAGCAGGCCGAGCCGCGCGCAAACAAGGCCCGCGGGACCGCGCCCGGTCCTCCGCGCCCCTCCCCCCACGGCCCGCGCCCCTCCCCCACCGGCGTCGCACCCCGCCCCGAGCTTCATCCTGGCCCCGCCCCGCCCCTTAGGCCCACCCTCAGCCGTGCCTCCCGCCACGCCAGGACTCCGCCCCCGGTGTAGCCCCGCCCCGAATCTGGCCCCGCCCCACGGCCTGAGAACCCGGAACTTGGATGTTCTGAGGGTGCTGGAACTTGGTGAGCGGGTCTCTCTCCGTCTTCACTGCTAGACGGGGCCATCCTTCCTTTTCAGTGTGCGTAGGTTCGCGCGTGGTGCCCTGCGCGAGGCTCAGCGGGAGCTCTGAAAGCCGCTCCGGTGCAGGAGCAAGGCTGGACGCTCCAAGCTTACACTGTTCGCCCGGCCGGCTGCCCTCCCGCTCCATCGCGGTGGTCTCTGCTATTAGTGCGTGGAAAGGCCAGGGTTGCCCATTCCTAATTAAACAAGTTGGATGTTTTGGTTTTTTTTTTTTTCACCCTCACCTGCTTTGCTTGAGTCAGTTTTATCCAGTGGGGAGATAAACGTTGGGGCCTGGCATTCAGTGCCGTTCGCCGACCTAGGGATGACCACTCTCTTGGTACCATGCTAAGCAGCTGAACCCAGTCATATCTTGCCTGCGGGAACCCTTACCTTTAATTTCAGCTTAGTCTTGGGTCCTGCCTGCACCATCCCGGTTGAAGGAGCACCTATTAGTCCTGGGCCAAGAGTAAACGCTTAGTTTATATGTTTTGTAGCTGGTTTCCTTTTAATGAGGTCGGGCAGGAAGTGAATGCCTGCTATGGTGCCTTCTGCCTCTCCAGGTTAGTGGCAACAGGGTGTTATGGTTTTATTTCTGTTTTGTAGTGCTGCTGATGCAACCCGGAGCCTTTTGTATATTCAGCAGGTGCCCTTCTAGTGTGCCTCCCCAACCTCACCCCCCCCCCCTTTTTTTTAGACAAGGTCTCCATGTAGACCAGGCTGTCCTCAAACTAGCAGGGATCTTCCTGCCTCTGCCTCCTGAATGCTGGGCTTAAAGGAGTGGGCCACAAAGCCTTGTTTTGTTTTGCCTTGTTTTGAGACAGGGTTTCCCTGTGTAGCTCACGCTGGTCCCCGACCTATACCCAGGAGTGCTGGGGTTACAGGTGTGCACAGTCATGTGCTAAGTCCTCGTTTCTCTGTAACTTCTGAGTTGACTTGCTAATTGCAGAGCTTCTGGACTGAGCCAGCCACCCTGCTGTTGGAGGGAAAGATGCCTGGGAAGGCCTTAGGGCTTTCACCTCTTCTGGCATTTTCTGTTTATTTCATGTTCTGGTTCCTACCTCTGTTTTGAACATACCCATCCTTTTTTTTTTTTTTTTTTTTGTGGGGAGTTAGAAGTCAGTGCATCTTGGGGCCTGGAGTTGTTCACGCTTCTCACTTGTGTTGTTCACTTTTTCTCTCACTTTGGAGCAGGTGCCAAGCTCTCTGAGCAATGCTGTTGAGTCACTGGTGTCCTTTGAGTGAATGGGTAGGAAGTCTCACACGGGAGGGATGAGAGAATGGTGCTCCAGGGAGAATGGTCCCTTCAGGTCTTTGCAGGAGCCTCTCACCTGGGAATCATTTCTCAGGCTAGAAAGAGCTATGCTCCTACTCAACACCATTAGGACACAGTGCAGGGTAGGTTGCTTTTGCACCCATACCGGATTCCTGACACTATTCTACCATTTTTCTCCAGGAATAAAAAAGTTACAGAGGACATCCAAGGGAGTAGGATGTTTCTATGTAGCCTGCTCAGTTGAACCATGGGGTATGTGTGTATGGGGGTAGGGGGGAGCTGCTGTGAAGACAGGAGAAAATTTTGTCTGAAAGTAGAGCAAGGGATCTGTTTCCTTAAAGTGGTTCTCCGGGACCTGGAGAGATGGCTCAGAGGCCAAGAGCTCTGACTGCGCTTCTAGAGGACCTGGGTTCAATTCCCAGCACCCACCTGGCAGCTCACAACTGTCTGTAACACCAAGCAAGAGCTGACACCCTCACACAGACATACATGCAGGCAAAACACCAATGCACATAAAATAATAAATAAATAAATGGTTCCCAAGTCTGGAGAGACTGCTCAGCAGTTAGGAGGACTGACTGGTCTTTCGGAGGACCTGCTTCAATTCCCAGCACTCACATGATTGATTGGTAACAAACATACAGTCATAGAGGATCTGACGCTTTCTTCTGGCCTCCGTGGGTATTGCCTACATGAGATGCGCAACATACATGCAGGCAAAACACTCATACACATTAAAATAAAAAGTTCCTGTGGGGGGCTGGAGAGATGGCTCAGAGGTTAAAAGCACTGGCTGCTTTTCCAAAGGTCCTGAGTTCAATTCCTTGCAACCACATGGTGGCTCACAACCATTTTTGAGATCTGGTGCCCTCTTCTGGCGTGCAGGCATACATGCAGGCAGAACACTATATACATAATAAATAAATAAATGAGTCTTTTTTTAAAAAAGTTCCCATGGACTCCTGTATCCTGCTGTGGCTGAAATGGGCCGAGTATGCCCATTCCCTTTCAGACTGAACAGCCCCAAACTTGGCTCTGTGGCCCATAATACAAACTTTTGGGGGCTGGAGATATATTTCAGAGGTTAAGAGCACTGGCTGCTCTTCCAAGGGTTCTGAGTTCAATTCCCAGCAACCACATGGTAGCTCACATAAACTTTTGTTCAAAATGTGTTTCCAACAAGAAGCACTCACTTTGCCTTTGTCCAGCAGCTTGCATGTATCACGATTGCATAAAAACTACTGCTGTTCAAAAGGAGTTTTTCCTCCAGTATGGGGGTGGAACCCAGGGCCTTGTGCAGGCTGAGCACACAGTATTCTTTAGAGCCATTCGCAGCCCTAGAAGAAATAGCACAGTTTGAGACCTGAGGGCCCAAGGGGACATAGCCTTTACCCTGCCGACTCACTGGATCCCTCAGTCCCTCACTCTCGGGCTTAAGTTGTCTTTTTAAAAAACTAGCCTCATGAGTAATTTTAAAACCAAGATGGGTTTTCTTTGGCTTTCTTGATTTAATAAGCAGTTTTTGCCTTTGAACTGGTTGTGTGCGAGGACACTGGTTTTGCACTGCAGTTCCTGTCACCGTGCTTAACAAACGTAGGTTAAAAATAAAGTCACCCAAAATAAGGCAGTCACAGGAGCAACGCCGAGCTGCTGGGGGAATTTTAAGAATTAGGTTGGTTTTAACGACTTAAAACAACCATTGCCTAAGGACCTGTGCTGTAAACCCTGTTCCTTCTGAGATGGCTTTTAAGACCCATTTTCTGTGCCTTGCAGGAGGGAGTGAAGACAGAGAATGACCACATCAACCTGAAAGTGGCGGGGCAGGATGGCTCAGTGGTGCAGTTCAAGATCAAGAGGCACACTCCACTGAGCAAGCTGATGAAGGCCTACTGCGAGAGGCAGGTGTGTGCTGGCCAGAGGCAGGAGCCCCATGGGGGAATGGGGCCTTCCTCCCTGAAGTAGTCCCTCGGGGCCGGGGGTGGGGGGGTGCTGGTATTGCAGGCTTGCCCTTGCTGCCCTGGGCCTTGGTATCTGCATGTCCTTCGAGCGTGTGTCTCCCTGGGTTCCTACAAATGGACAAGTGGATCTTAGGGCCTGAGCAGACTGCAGTGGTGGCGCACTCCCATCGGCCAGCACATGGGTCTGGGGTTACCCTGCGGTGTGCCCAGATGTGGGATCAGTGCTGGTTCAAATTTCTCTCGCTGGCATCCACCCAGTTACGTTTGTGTTGCTGCCCTCGCTGGCGATTTGATTTTTTTTTTTTTTAATCTTATTTAGGAAAGTGAGGAAATGCTTGATCCTGTCCCTTCATTACCATTTCAGAGTAGCAAGCTGACTGTCCTTCCTCCCCCAACAGTGACCGTCTGCTGTCAGCAACATTGTGAACTCGTTGCTCTCACACGCATTCTGCCTTGGTCTGTCCATCTAGTTCATTCTTACTGAGAACCTTTTGGCAGGTGGGTGCGCTCCAGCCCACCTGGAAGTCCTCGGGCCCCTGGTCTGGCTTGTTCCTACACTGTCCACCTCAGTGTTTTGCCTGCCTTGCTGCGCTTAGACCTAGGTGCCAGTTCCTGTCTGAGCCCTGCCGTCTGGTGGCTTTCGAGGGCGGCTCTGCCCTTTTGTGCGGGCAGTGACATCTCAGCATGGTGGTATAAGGTTGCCCTAAGTGCTTGCAAGCATGACTGCCCTGACTTACACAGTTCCTGCCTTTGGACTTTTTTAGGACTACTCTGCAAGGCAGTGCATCGTGCCTTTTTCCTTCCCCCTCTCGAGCCCGGCAGATAGCGCCCTTGTCCTGTCTTCTAGGTTTTGACCCTAGACTCTTCTCTCCTTTGCTTTCTGCTGACACTGTGTCCCCTGTGCCCTCCCATTTGTCAGCCACATATGCTGTGGGCCACCACTTGCACTGAACTTGTGCACAGTTCGTTCCTTGCCTGTGCTGTGCTCAGTCTTGGCCTGTCATAAAGCCGACAGTTCACTTACTGAGAAACGCGTAATGCTGCCGGTGGGCAAGATTACCCCGGGCAACAACTATTTGAAATAGAACAGCACTGGTGTACTTATAATTGTGGCAATATGCAGTATCTTTGCTGTGTAAACCTCCCATCTGTCTACATGGCCAGACCTATAGTCTCCTGTCTCTGTTTACATTGCTCAAAGTGTAACCTGGGACTGGGGACTGGAAAAGATTTAAGGATGACATTGTGGAATCCATAAGCCTAAGGTGTATGTAAGTTAGCAAAATCTTCTATTTAAGGCTGCCTCCTCTTTGGGCATTAGCCAGGGCTAGCCACATGCTGTTTTATTGAAGAGCTTTTCCCTTATCTCTAAGTGTGTGGAGTGATCGCTCACAGGGAAGCGTTGTATCATTTCTGTAACATGCACAGTGCTTTCTTCTTCCCCTGGTCTGTTCTCACATTATTTTAGTCTTTCCTTAAGTGCCCTCCAGTTTCTGCTTGTTTTTAAGAGTGAAGCAGTGAACCAGGGAGGTATGTTAGAACTGGGGGCTCTGGAGGGCCCCAGGTGCTGATCTGAGAGGCACTGTGTCCTGGGGAAGAATGCCTCCAGGCTGCACCCAACATCTGGGGTGCAGCTGGAAGACAGAGGGGCCTCTGAGGCACATTAGGGATGCTGGCTTTTATTAGCCTGCCCTGGATACCCGCTTGCCATACATGTCTTGACAGAGCTCTAAGTCCACATCTCTAGAAAGTCCTGCTTATTGCTGTGGGAGAGATGCCTTCTTGGCCTCTGACAGTTGTAGGGGACTTTGAACCCTTAAAGACTTGCATGTGAACTTTAATTTTTATTTTATGTATGTGGGTGTTTTGCCACATGTATGTCTGCGCCATATGCATGTCTGTCTGGTGTTCACAAAGGCCAAGAGAGAACATCAGATCCCTGGAACCGGAGCAGTGTTACAGGTGGATGTAAGCTGCCACATGGGTGCCGGGAATTGAACCTGGTCCTCTGCAAGAACAAGTGTTCTTAACCTCTGAGTCATCTCTTCAGCCCCTACATGTGAACTTTCAAAAAGTTCATTAGCTTCCTTGGCCTACGGTTCCTAGTCTCACCATCGCTGGGACCCTGAGGTTTTGGCTCTGGCACACATGAGACTCCAGTGTCCCTAGGCTTGTGGCTTCAGACTCCAACTGACCAGCAGAGACCTAGCATGTACTGGTTCCTTCCTGGAGGCCTTGCCTTTTCATTCATATCATCTCAGGGAGGCTTCAGGATTGAGTAAACAGTCACAGTTTATCCCATCTGTCCTGTTTCAGGGATAGCAGAGCTGCCAAGTTAGGGTTTCTGCTTGCTGGTGTTCACCTGTTCCGTCTAGACAGGCTGAGACAGGCTGCCATCCTTCCAGGATGGAAAATACCCTTTTTGTGGAATGTATCCACAAAGGGATGGAAAATACCCTTTTTTTTTTTTTTTTTTTCTTCCTGCTGTGCTCTTCACAGCCTTCCAGATTATGGCCCTTATGGTCACCTGACCTGTTTCTCTGGAAACTTTCCAGAAGAGGAAATGGTACTGCAGTATAGAAAGTCTGGGAGGAGCTTGGCTTAGCTTCTCTTCTGGGAGGACGTGAGGGGTGGAATTAGGGCAGGCCTGGTGTTGGAGTTGGATGGAGACTTTTGAATGGGTTAGTTTGGGGCAGCACATGCTGTAGATTGGGGGTTCCCAGGGCTCTTTCTGCTCTGTTGGGTCACATGTATACATGCAAAATGCTAATACTGTTGCTGGTTTGTTGTTGAATATTAATATTTACTATTGATTTATCTTTTACTTAACCTGTGGTTATTCTTAAAGCAGCTGAACCTGAATCACCACATAGAGACTAGGATTTATTTAATTAACCTAGAGCACAATGCTGGGCAATAGTTACTCCCTCATAAACCTCCAAGCCTGCATAGCTTCCTCCCAGTCAGATTTCCCACGTTCTACTTGCTTTTAGTCATATCTTAGGTCCAG
Organism: Psammomys obesus; assembly: GCF_907164565.1. Taxonomy (NCBI): domain Eukaryota; kingdom Metazoa; phylum Chordata; class Mammalia; order Rodentia; family Muridae; genus Psammomys; species Psammomys obesus. The sequence goes on from NW_026590405.1 coordinate 1,515,080, forward strand.
TTCATCTCTCCTTCTGGTTCCAATCCTCTCCTGCCAACCTTTGCTCTCCTTTCTTCCTCCCACTTGCTTCCTTCTCCTCCTCTCAGAACCAGGATGCCCCACCCTATTCTCTCCATTGCTCAGCTTTGTGGCTGGTTGTTTTACGGACAATACAGAGAACAAAGTTTACACAAACTTGAGACAGGTGATGCAGTGCACTGTCAATGAAATTAGATGAATAAGCATCACAGTGCACTGTCAATGAAATCACAATGCAATGTCAACACAATCACAATGAAATTAGAGTGGGGGGTAGAGAAATCAGAAATTTGACTGAACAAGGGTAAATTGTATATATTCCACAAGAACACTATAGCAACACTGGTTTTAAATGTCCTCAGGGTAAGCCATGTTGTCTGGGAACATCTCATGCTCTCTCTTCCTTTTCCCCAGGGCTTGTCAATGAGGCAGATTCGATTCCGGTTTGATGGGCAACCAATCAACGAAACAGACACTCCAGCCCAGGTATGAAGTGTCATTTTTAGTATCTAAACAGTGTTGGTTTGGAACACTGTTTGAGAATAATCGATAGGTGCAAACAAAGTAGCTTGTTTCCGAAATTATTTTAATTATTAGGCTTCAGATTTTGATGCTTTGAGGTCAGGTTCCTCAGATAAATAGCAGTCAGAAATATCTTTCCTGTTTGGAGATAGAATCCAACTGTAGGGCCCATACCCTGAGGGACGGGGGCCATCACTAATGATTGCCCCTGAATCCATATGTTCAGGCTGTGGTAGAGTGTATAGCTCCTGTGGTCCTGAGGGCTTAGTGCCAGCCACTTGCTCTTTTTTGAACTTTGAACTAGAGTCAGACCTTAGATAATTGTCCTATTTTTAAATTTTTTAATTCAAAATATTTTTTGTGAAGGGCTGGTGAGGTGGCTCAGATGTTAAGAGCACCGGCTGCTCTTCCAGAGATCTTGAGTTCAATTCCCAGCAACCACATGGTGATTCACAACCATCTACAATGAGATCTGCTGCCCTCTTCTGGCGTGCAGGTGTACATGCAGAAAGAACATTGTAAACATGATAAAAAAAATAAATATTAAAATTTTTTTTGTGTGTGTGGGTTGGAAAGTTGGCTTAATGGTTAAGAGCATTTGTTGTTCTTGCAAAGGACCTGGGTTTGATTCCCAGTACCCACATGGTGCTAACAGCTGTCTGTAGCTGTAGTCCCAGGGAATCTGAGACATATGTGCATATAAAAATAAAAAAAATTAAAAATTATTTTTTGCCAGATGGTAGTGGCGCATGCCTTTAATTTTAGCACTCAGGAGTCAGAGGCAAGTGGATCTCTGAGTTTGAGGCTAGCCTGGTCTACAGAACAAGTTCTAGGACAGCCAGGTTTTGAGAAACCCTGTCTCAATTTTTTTTTTTTTAATCTTTTTTTTTTTTTATCTTTTCATGTGAGGTTATAGAGATAGCTTGGGGATTGAGTCCTGGCTGAAGCCGGGTGTGGTGGCTCAACGCCTGTAATCCCAGCGCTCAGAGAGGCAGAGGCAGGCGATCTCTGTGAGTTCGTGTCCATCCTAGTCTACAAAGTGAGTCCAGGACAGCCAAAGCTACACAGAGAAACCCTGTCTCAAAAAACAAAACAAAACAAAAGATAAAAAAATAAAAAAGGGCACTGGCTGTTCTTCCAGAGGACCTGGGTTCAATTCCGGCACCCACATGGCAGTTCACAGCTGTCTCTGACTCCAGTGCCAGGGGATCTGACGCCCTCTTCTGCTTTGCAGAATCTTCCATGCATGTGGAGCACATAAGCTCTTACAACTATACACATAGACACATAAAAACAAAAGACAAATGGATAATAGATATTTTTGTGTGTGTGTGAATGTAAAATGTTTATTTAAAAATGCTGGGCTGGTGAGCTGGCTTAGTAGTCACCAACCTGATGACCCGAGTTCATGTGAGTGCCCCTGCATTAAAAAAATGTATAAAACTCTTTTAAAACGCTGACGTTTCAGCATAATCAGTAGACATTATTATAAGTGCACAGAGTGTTTTGTGGCTGATGAGTCTGGTTTTAATACCCCACTTTTCTCTCAGTTCTTAGTGGTGATTATTCTTCTATGAATCTTGTCAGACGTCGGGAGTCACTGTGACTCCACAGTGACCCCTTTTTCCCCCACATGCCACACTCCAGCCAAGGCTGTGCCTAGAGTAGGGGAGGCTGTTTGGGAGCATGGTATCATGGTGTATTCACTTCTGACATTCCTGTCCCCTCTCCCTGGGCCTGCCTTGGCAACTTCGATAGCTGGAGATGGAAGATGAGGACACCATTGATGTATTCCAGCAGCAGACGGGAGGAACAGCTTCCCCAGGGAACCGTCCCCACCCCAACCATTGTCCTGACATTTGCTATTGAATGGTGAACACACAGCCACGCCAATCACGGAAGAGTCGGCAGAAGCCAGAGGCACTGGGCGATTCTCCTTTTCCTATGCTCTTGGAGAGAACTACAGACCACACTGCAGGGATGAGAGTGTTATGTAACTTGGCCAACAAGAGTGTGTGGTTTCGGGCAAATGAGATGTGAGGTTTTGGGGTTTGTTTTTTTCATTTCTGTCTCCTCCCATGCCTAAAATGTTTTTTTCCTCCAGAACTTGGGGCTGGATGTAGTCTCTCAGCCTGTGGCCTGACTCTACCCCTAGAACTGTGGTCACCACTGGTGTGACTTGTCCTAACCGAGTAGAGAGCTGGAGGTCACATTAACCAGTGGCATGCCTGTGGATGCGGAGAGGGGGAGGGGCGGAATTCCACCTATTTGGTAGAGACATAGAATATTAAAACGTGAAATACTGTAAAATTGAGCTCTGTCAAGCAAATGGTAAAGGGAAAAGACCAATGCTTCTTAAAGATGTGAGGAGTGCTGTGTCCCAAGTACTCCTGCACATGACTCCTCCCCCCTTGGTATCTGGTACATGGGTAACGTTGGTACAGTGAAACCCACTCTCTTCCATTTTTATAGTGAAGAAGAAAGTAATTGCCATGTCTCATTTGGAAATTGAATGTGGCCTCAGATTTCTTCTAGTACTTGGTTCCAATACATAATTATGGTTTCTGTATAAGAAGGGTAAATTGGTTAAGTATCAAGTTTACAGCAATGTTATGTAAGAGACCTGCTTTACAGTGTGGTTGCAAAAGAGCCAGGGAAAGGTGACCTCATTCTCACGGATTATGCTCTGCCGCTCTACAAATGTGTATTAAAGTGACGCAGCGGTGGGTGACTTCAGTTCTGCATTGTGGGCTCTATACCAGTTTAAATGTTTGTAGTTCCTGCCTGTCATTCTTCTGTAGGGATCCATTGCTGCTTGATGGCCGTCTCTGCCTTTTATAGTCACCTGACACTGACCTACCATCTCTCGCTTGCTTAAAATCCTGAGGAAAATGTTCTTGTTTCCTGTTTTGCTGCGTGGGCCTGGGTGGGATGACTGTTGGCTCTGTTGTGTGTACTCACCAGTTTGTACATTATTTGTTGTCCTTTACTACTGTAAACAGTAAATATAGTTTGGTATTCTGTCTCTTGGCTTATGTTAAACACTGTATTTGGAGACTGGTCCTATGTCACAACTCTCTGTTGACAGTCTGTCCGTCCAGTGGGGCCACTTAGACGTGGACAAAGAGAGAAGCCAGATGCTGGAAATGTGTAGGTCCAGATAGCTCTCGCTCTGTAGCATGTGCCCCATGCTGGTCCATGTTGCCTGCCTGCTGCTCTGAATCTGCACATAGTACTACCTGGCTCTTCTCCCCTGGGGGTGTGAAGACAAGGTGGCATTTAGAGGCAGGGTGCTAGTGTGGGGTATCTCAGTCTTTTTGTTGTTTGAATAGATTCTCCTCCTTGTCAAGTTAATGACCTACTAATCCACTTTGAAATGAACCAATGCTAAGTTGGCTGTGAGGGGTTTGAGCCCGTAGGTGAGACAAAGCCAGCGTTGTCATTGCCCAAACTATTTTAGTCTATCAGTTGATCAGAAACACCAAACACTTAAAATTCATCCAGCAGCAGGAGTGTGGCGACTAAAGCATAGTACGGAGACAGCCATTTTCTAGGTCCCTAAGATGGCATGGAGGGAGGGCTGGTTAAAATGCGATAGAAGAGCTCCTAAGGATAGGGATACACCTCAGGTGCCTTATTACTTTCGAAATGCTGTCCTATCTGTCATACCTGGGAAGAAGCTACCTAAAGGAGGAAGAGTTAAATTTGGCTCACAGCTTTGAGAGTACTTGGTCATGGCAGGGAAGACTTAGGTAACTGGAGTATGAGGCTGCTGCTTGCTCACAGGGGATGGATCAGGAAGCAGAGAGAGATGAGCACTGGTACTTAGCCCCCACTTTTACTTTTTATTTAGTCTAGACCGTAGCCCTTGAAATAGTGTGGCCCATATTCTGGGTAAGTCCCGTCCTTCCTGTCCCGTGTCATGTTCCTCCCCCCTCCACGCCTCAGTTAATCCTGTCAGGAAAAGGCTCTTAAGGCATACTCAAAAGTGAACTTCACTAATGCTCTAGGTATTTCGAATTCAGTTGACAAGTTAGCTATAACAAATCCACTTCCTGTCAACTAGACACCCAAATATATCACTTCATAATCTACTTGGCTCTTAAAATCATATTTACCTCACAATACAAAACACATCTAGTCATCTGGGAGTGCTCCCTCCGCCCCATCTTAACTTCATACTGTTTAAAGGCCGAATTCGAAGTCTGCTCTGAGACACAATGGTGCCTCTTGAATGGTGAGCCCTTGTTCAACAAGTTACTTTTTAACACACAACAGCACAGAGTAAACAGGGGAGAAACTGGAACATGACAAAGATTAGGCCAATGAAACCCAAAAGGGCAGAAGCCAGATCCTGCTGTTCCATGTCTGGTGTTGGAGGGTCTTGGCATCCTTTGGGCTTCAGTGGTTTTGGGTGGTCCCGCCCCACAGTTCTGTTGCCTGTGGTGCTTGTGGTCTCTGTGTTGGGCCAATGCTTGGTGCCTGCAGCATTTCTCAGTAAAACATTCCACTTTGCTGGCATCTCTAATATCCGGGGGTTCACTACAAGATAACCTTCACTTCAACTTGACACAGCAGCTTCTCAGGACCTCCATATAAGAAATCTGATACTGCCATTCATCGCCTCGTTTCAGTGGCTTTCTGGAATCCTGGCACAAAATTCTATTATTTCTTCCCTTTTACATCTTGCAGATGTGAATGCCACCACAAACATGGATGCCAGCTCCAGATGAAGCCTGGCACCCTTGGACCACAGTTGGCAGCCACCTCTGGTTGTTCTGGTGGTTGGGAAAACATCTCCCTATGTGTTTTTTTTTTTTTTTTTTTTTTTTTTTTTTTTTTTTTTTTTTTTTTTTAGCAGAGAACGTGGGAGGGTCCTTTTTCAGGCACTCTCCTTTCACATGAGTGTGCATTTTTATACCCTGGAGTTCTCATTTCATTAGGCACCTTTCCTATTCCAGGTCTAGATGTGCAAAGTCTCAGACATTTCTTTAATGGCACTAAACTTCTTCAACAACTATAGCTAGTTTGTCCCAAATCTGCCCTGCCCTCTCCACACTCGACAAACGACATTTTTTCACATTTCTCTGCACCACTTTCTATTTGTTCTCACTGTAACTCTGGACAAATGCAGCGAACAATAACCACATCACAGCCTGGATGTTAGGCTGCCTTGAAATCTCTGCCAAACAAGTTAGCCCATTACTTTTGAAATCCAGCCTCACTCAAGTTTCTAGGATGCAGATAAAACATAGCTCCAATTGTTATGGGTTGCCCACCAGAGAAGACCACTGAGATCCAGTGTATAGCCAATTGAAAGTCTTTATTCCAGCCAGTTGGGACTATACCAGGGTATTTGGAACTCGGGTATAGTACCAAATATTTAGAGCACTGGTTCTCAACCTGTGGGACATGACTCCTTTGGGGGTCAAATGACCCTTTCACAGGGGTTGCATACTTGCAGATATGAGGGAGCAATGAAGATAATTTTATGGCTGAGGGGCTTCACCACAATATGAAGAACTGTATAGAAGGATTGCAGTATTAGGAAAGTTGAGAACCACTGGTTTAGAGTAAGGTGTTTCTAAAGACAAAAAACTGCATCCCAATTATCTCAGCAACTGCAGGGGGAAGTTTTGTGCAAGCAAGCAGTTTAAAGGCAGTTAGCTGGAGGAGGTTCTGCACAAGCTTTAATAGAAGCTAAGTTAGCTGGGGCATCTTGACCTCAGGTTCCTAGAACAGAGCTGAATAATCATCCATGGGGCTTCCCATCAAGGAGACCGGATTCAGCCAGGCGAGGTAATACACACCTGTAATCTCAGCACTCAGGGAGGCAGACGCAGGCGGATCTCCGAGTTCGAGGCCAGCCTAGTCTACAAATCGAGTCCAGGACATCCAAGGCTTCACAGAGAAACCATGTGTCTCAAAAACAAACCGACAAAAGAAGATCAGATTTTAGTTAAACGAAGAAATGGCCTCAGCAAGAATACAAAATGGAGCGGGGTGGATTGGCACATGCCTGTAATCCCAGCACTCTGGGAGGCAGAGGCAGGCAGATCTCTGTGAGTTCAAGGCCAGCCTGGTCTACAAAGGACAGCCAAGGCTATATAGAGAAACCCTGTCTTGAAGCCCCCACCCAAAAAGAATTTTAAAAATAAAAAAATGGAGGAAACTGCAGTGTTCCTGTCACAGAACGTGACATGAATGATTGCCAGCACAGTTTCTGATCCAGTCCTTGTTCCCCTCTGAAATAAAGCTTTGTGCGCAGTCTTTACTGCCTGCCTTTTATCGGCGCTTTGGTCTGGATTCCGGCCAGAATGGTCCCCTTAGCTCTGCTTACAGCATTCTAGAGCTAGTCACAGCTCACAGCTCTGGACTCCTCTACTTCTCTCCATAAAACGAGCTCGGAAGAACGGACCCACACGGTCAGGTCAGTCCCAGCCATGGCACCACTTGGTGGTGCTGCTTTTCTCTTTTGTTTTCTTGCTGCTGCTGTGGTCAACACCTGACAAGAAGCAACTTAAGGGAAATTTATTGTCTCAGGGTTTGAGAGGAGACAGTCTTTGATGGTGGGGAAACAGAATGGCAGGTGGCTCCAAGTCAGCAGCGCACAGCTGCTTGCTCACACCTTAGCTGAACCGGAAGCAGAAACCGAAACCAAGGTGAGTTCTAAATGTCAAGATACGCCCCGACCCCCCAAGGGACCCACTTGCCAGGCTTCATCTGTTAAAGGTTTCATAGTCTTCCAAAACTGTGACCATTGTTGAAACATATGGGCTGTTTAGGGCACATCTCACATTTAGTCTCAGGGAATCATGGCTGCCATGCCATTTACGTGTTAGAATAGCTTGTGCTCCTCCCACACCCAACAAACAGCAGGAGGAACAGGGTGTCCCGAAGGCCAGTTTTTGTTTTGCAGGGAAGCGGTAAGGTTGTATAATTGTTTATGCTATGCCGAGTAACAGAGCCCTCGGTATTCTTTTTTAAAATGTTAAATGACATGAGCCTAATGCCCCAAATCTCTGAGCTCAGTAGATGGGTGAAGATACAGCTACTTATCTGTACTCGCTGTTCCAGCGGGAACTTTCTCTTTGTCCCGAAGTACCTAATCCTGGGAAGCCCCTCTGTGTTTTGAGCTGTAGCCCTTCCTGTCCCCTCAGGAGAAAGCGGCTATGCAACCAAGATGCCTAGCATCTACCTGGTATATTCATATGACCAGGAAGAACAGCAGTTTGTTTTGGCTACAGAGAGGGCGGGGATACGGTCCAGGATGTGGACTTCGGGACTACATTCTTCCTTGCGAAACCGAGGTACTTTCTCTTGTTCAAAGTGTCATTCTTCAAATCACGGTGGTCTCAAAGCCGGGTGTGGTGGTGGCGCACGCCTCTTATCCCAGCACCTGGGAGGCAGAGGCAGGCGGGATATCTGTGAGTTCGAGGTCAGCTAGGTCTACACAGTGAGTTCTAGGACAGTCAGAGCTACAAGGGGGAAGGGGAGAGAGTGGATCGTGATGTCCTCAAGTTTCACCGCTACGACTTGTACAGCTACGAAGGAGGGGCGGGCCAAGCGCAAGGAACGGAGTCTCATTCGGTAACAATCCATGGGACACGTCCTAACCCTTGCAGGGTTTTTCAGGACTAACGAAGGACCACAGGGCCAGCCGCGCGCCTTCGGACGCAGCCCCACCGCGCAGGAAGCGGCCGGCCGAGGAGGTTCTGAAACCCGAGCTCCGTTCCAGAAAACGCGAGCTCTGAAACCGCGAGCACCAGCCGAACCGCATCGGGCCGCCTCTGCCTACACACGTCGGCGCGCCACGTCACCCGCGCGCGCCCCGGATGCACTTCTGGCCGGGGGCGGCGACCCGGAAGCAGCTGCGGGCGCCGGAGCAGGCGGGCGGGACCGGCGCGGATGTGGCGAAGCTGCTGAACGCAGGTTCCGCGGTATGGCGGGGACGGCGTTGAAGAGGCTGATGGCCGAGTATAAGCGTGAGTCAGGCGGCGTCCGCGGTCCCGTCCTCTCCCCTGCGGCTGCCCGCGGCGTCCGCCGGCCCGGGCCAGCATGCCGCGCTGTGCGTGCGGCGCGGTGCGGGCCTCTTGGGCCGGGCTGAGCGAGCCCGCGTGCGGGAGGGCCAGGCTCTGGTCGTTGGCTACGCGCCCCTGTAGGCTGCAGCGGGCAGGCCCTGGGCGCAGACGCGGGATCGGCCAGCGCGGCCGTGGCCCTGCGACCCGGGGCCTGGTCCCTGAACCCCCTGTGGGCTGCTCATCTGCCCTCCCGACAGTTGATGCCTCGGGACGTGCTCAGCGAGTCCCGGGTAGCCCCTGTGAGGTGGTTATGAGGTAGAGGGGAGTTTGGGGGGAAAGTTGAAAGTAAACAAAATAACGACTGGAGCAAAATAAAGTTTCTCGGACACGGGCCCGGGGACTTGTGAAGACCATTTCCTTTTCATCCGGATTTGTGTTTCTGTTTTACGTTTTCAGCCCTGCTTCAAAACTGAGAAACATCATCTTTTTTACAAAAAAAGAGGGGGTGCTGAGGAACAGCAGTTAGGCTCTGGGACAGGGTTTAAGTTCCAGCTGCTTCTACCCGGCTTTGCTTGTTGAACTTAATTTCCCAAGGGTGTTCACATTAGAAAAAAAAAAAAATTCTTTCCCATCTTCTGTCCTCACGAAAGCCTCAACCATATTGTCACTTAGTTTGCGGTTAAGGTCATGGATCATCTAAATTTGAGAGAGGAAAAGAATTTGGCTAAAAGAGTGGACCCTGAAACGGGAAGGCTGGAGAGGAGGTTAGGGTGTTCACAGAGGAGAGGGCTTCACCCGCTGTGGCTGCTTTGAAGAGGAAAAAAGGACAGAGAGCTAAGGGTGGCCCCAGGCTGACAGCCATATGGAACTGAGTTGTTCCAGCAACTTGAATGGACTTGGGTTGCAGCCTCGAAACGACCCAGCTGTCCTGGCTGGGCCAAGGCCCACTGACACATGGAAACCATGAGGTCATCAATGGATATTGTTTAAGACTGTGGCAACAGTGACAGGAAATCCATCCAGCAGTACCAAGCATGAGGAGTGAGGCTTTTTTTTTTCCGCGCCCTTGTAATTTGATAAAGGCCCACCGAGTGCTTTTCTTCTTTCATGGCGTAGCTTCTGGCCTGTCCTCTGCGTTTAACACAGTGTATTCCAGTGTCGGGTAGACTCATCAGGAGATTTGTCCACGGTCTGTCTAGAGCATCAGTGTTGATACATACCTCATTGTACTGTAGGTTTAAAGGTGAAAGGACCTGGGGTGTGGTTTATTGTTTAAACTTTAAAGTTTTATTGCTCTGTGTGTTTGAGTGTTTTTCTTGCATGTAGGTGAGTGTGCCACGTGAGTCTGGTGCCAGTGGATGTCAGACGATGACATCGGATCCCCTGGGGCTGGAGTTACAGCCGGTTGTGAGCCTCCATATGGGTGCTGGACTAGAACCCCGATCTTCTGCCAGAGGAACACTCTTGAGTCATCTCTTCAGCCCTGTTGTTTTTGAGGCTCCCTGATTTCACAGGCAGATGAATAACAGATACAGTACGGTTCGCCTGTGTCATATAACAAAAAGAGCCAAGAAAAGACCTTAGACAGCTCTCATGCTCGTCCCTCTTGTGCAAGTGCACTTTCCTGAGCATGCAGAGGAGGATATTGGATGTCCTGCTGTCACTTCCCACCCTTTTCCTTTGAGGCAGGGTCTCTCACTGACCCTGGGGCTCATCACTTCAGCCAGGATGGCTGTCCAGTCAGCCTCAGAAATGCTCCTGTTTCCAACCTTGCCTCCAGCTCTGGGGTTGCAGGCACTCATAGTAAATAAAGCCTGCCTCTTTTTCTTCTGAGTGCTGGAACTCGAACTTGGTTCCTCTGCAAAAGCAGTATGTGCTCTTTGTTCTTCTTAGATAGCCCCACAGCTTTTCTTCTGACTGTGACAGACTCAGGGAGCAGTGGCCCAGGGCTGCTGTAACGTCACCACCTGAATAGCTTACCATAACAGAACCATCTCACAGTTTGGAAGTAGAATTAAAAGTTGACTTGTGGCTGGGCTGTGGTCCGTGGCAGGATGGGTTCTGGAGAAAGTCTTTCCTGGCTCTTGGTTTCTCGAGTGCTGGCTGTTACCTTGTGTTCCTGGGCTGTGTTAGTGTAACTCCTATCTCTCCTGTATCTTCCTGTGGCCATCTTTTCCTGGGTGTGTTGGTCTTCAGATTTTTCACTTGAAAAGTCAGCAGTCATTGGTTTTGGGCCCAACTGAGTCAATATGTTCTTTAATAACTCTGGTACATCTGCTGAGACCCCTTTCCAGACAGTGTTCCCATTCGGGGTAGATTGAGATTGTTTTAAAGTGGTTTTTTTTGTGTGTGTGTATTTATGTGTATGTGTGGGTGTGCAGAAGTGATAGCCGCCGGCAGGAATTCATTCTCCCCTTCTACAGTGTGGGTCCCAGCAGTCGAGAGCTCAGGTTGGCAAACTTGGCAGCAAGTGTCTACCCACTGAGTCATCCCTTGGCTTGAATGGGAGGCAGTGCATAATAGTGGGGGCATGAAGTAGAGCAAAGCTGTTTACACAGAAACCAACACAAAAGAAAAGCGGAAAGGCAGCTTGAGGGGGTGGGGAGTGGGGTGGTTGTCCCTTTATTCCCTTTAAGGATCTGCTCTCAGTGACTCCACTCTGTTTGCTCGCCAGGCCTGGTGCTCCTTGCTGTGATGTGCTTGCCTTTTCATAAGCAAGTGTTTAGACATACACGGGCATTCCTAAACTGTGAGCCGAAACTCTCCTCTCTGTAAGGTGACTGTCCCAGACATCTGCTACAGTACTGGCCAGCTCAGTAACGTGCTGTCCATCATACCTTTCTTGCAAAATAGAGCCTGAAGAGTGAGTTAGATTCTTCATCTTCTGCCCAGCACCGCCAGGAATTACCAACACCCTGCGTTACCATTCTTTGTCTTTTCTTCATATTTGTCATTTTATCTCTATACAGTGTATGGCTTTCTTTGGTCTGTCTGTGAGCTTAATGGAAATTATTATTATTATTATTATTATTATTATTATTATTATTATTATTATTATTATTATTTTGGTTTTTCAAGACAGGGTTTCTCTTTGTAGCCCTGGCTGTCCTGGGACTCGCTTTCTAGACCACGCTGGCCTCAAACTCAAAAGATCAGCCTACCCCTTCCTCCCGAGTGCTGGGATTAAAGACATGAACCACCACCCGGCTGCAGTACGTGTTTTTTGTTTTTCTCGCTTTTGCCCTGGAACCTCTTGCTCAGCCTTGTGTCTGTCTCCTTTCCCTTGAAGCTTGTGACTACAGTTTACTCTCCTTGCTGAGTGGATTTCTTTTTATAAATGAGCCAGAATCCATCTGTCCTCTTCTGGTAGACACTGAAGTTATTTGCAGTTTGTTTTGTTTGTAGGTACCATAGCTGTGAGCACTTTTGAAAATCTCTGTGCAGGTGTGCATTCGGACAAGATTCAGGCTCACGGAGCAGTTGAATGACCAGCTATCTCTACCAGATCGGCGAAACTGGCTTTCACTGTGGCTTTCCTAGTGTGTGTCATGGTCCCCCAAGCTGAGTGTCCCGCTGCTTAGACTTTTCACCTAGACGCTAGCTTTTTGGCTTCATCTTGTTTGGAAGGTGTTAGACGGTATCCTGTGGGTGTGTCAATGACTGTGCGTGAGGGGGCTGCATCCTTTCATGTACACAGGTCGTCTCTGCCTTTTTTTGTGAAGTGTCTTGTCTCTGGCAGGCTTTACAAGGGTTGTCTTTTTTTTTTGCTTGACTGTAGGATCATGAATGATCAGGTGTGTCACATCCAGCCTGTGAATAACAGCATCCTCAGAATTGCCTGCTCTGGGCTCCATCTGTCTCTTTCCCTCCCTGACCCATCCTAGGCAGTACCCATTTGCTTTCACTCACTGCAGTCTTGATATATCCTTTATCAGGCTTCTCTGCATTCAGCACCATTGTGTGGAGATTTGTTCTTGCTGCTGGGACTGGTCAGTGTCCCCTTTACAGCGTCAAGTGGAACAGGTAGTTATGGCTGTTGTATGAAAGTCCTGGCAGGGTGGAGAAAGATTTCACTATAGTTCCCTGACTAGCCATTTAAGGTGTATGGATTGTTTATTTCTAGTAATTTCCACCAAAATTTTGATATTAGACCTCTGTAGACCCTGAATATCTATAGATAAGGGAGCAGTGACAGTGTCTCTCTTTTTTAAAGGTTTAATTTTTAATCTGTGCGTATGGTCTTTGCCTGTATGTATGTCTATGTACTGTGTGCGCGCCAGGTGTCTGCAGAAGCCAAACGCGGGAGCTGGCTCTCCTGGAACTGGAGTTGCAGGCAGTTGTTACTGCCATGTGATTGTTGGGAACTGAACAAGGGTCCTCTGGAAGAGCAGCCCGTTCTCTTAACTACTGAGTCATCATCTCTCCAGCTCCGCAGTGTCCCTTCTTAATGTAGAGTGATAGCCCATTGCTGGGCCAGGCTGCACTGTTTGAACATTTCCTGATGATCCTTGGGATGTTGCCAACTTTTAGCTGTGACAGCAAGACCTGCTATGAACATTGTGTGCCTGTCTCTGTGGAAATGCGCCTTCATTTCTCTTGCATAAATGCCTGTTTAGTTTTAAAAGGAACCACCCAGTTGTTTGGTGATGTCACCGTCTATTCTCGCCAGCCCAGTGCTCCACTGCTCTGCTGTTTCTTTAAACTTTTCCTCCATCTGTTCAGCTGGTGTTCGTCGTTTAACTTGGAATTCTCTCATGCCTTACAGTGTTGAGTCATGTCAAGCTGACTGGCTGTCTTTTTTGATAAAGTGTAAAGAGTGTTTATTTTTAATTTGTATTGTTTGTTTCCCTAAGGTCTATCTCCCCTGAGCCCCCTTCCTTTCTTTTTTGTTTTCAAGATAGGGTGTTCTGTGTAGCCTGGCTTACTTGGAACTTGCTATGGAGACCAAGTGTGGGAAGGACCTGTTTACCTGAGGCCTCAGCAAGGACACACAGCAGGCTGGGTTAGGCCCCGGCCCAGTGACCTCACATGCGCTGCAGTTGCTTCTCTACCTGGCTGTCTCCATTCAGCATGTGCTGGAGCTTCTGGTGCAGCGTATAGGACATGCTGGTGTGACCCCTGGGCCCCCGTTGTAGATCTTTTCTTGTTTTTACCATTGTGATTGGGCTCTACAAATGGAATCACCAAACTTGAGAACATATTTATATTTTGTGCAGTGGCTAAGCTACTTTTAAGAAAAATAGTTTTGTTTTTTTTTTTAAACAAATTACCATTTTCAGGGAATGGACTTTGAAATTTTCTGATATGGTTAGTAATTGTTTCTGTCCTGGAACTTGTGTTTATCAGTAAATGTGGAACTGTGTGCACGTTCTTTAATTATTTTTATTTTGTGTGCATTGATGTTTTGCTTGCATGTATTCTGTGTGAAGGTGTTGGACCCTTGAGTTATAGGCAGTTGTGAGCTTCCATGTGGGTGTTCCTCCAGGTCCTCTGGAAGAACAGTCAGTGCTCTTAGCCACTGAGCCATCTCTCCAGCCCCCACCTGTGTGGTTTTGTATGTGTGTTACCTGGGCACATAGTCTTGAAGCCCGTTGCCTGCAGTTCATCATTGACCAGCAGGTGTCGCTGCTGGATAGCGAAGCGGGTGGGATGGTGGTAGCTTCGCAGAGCTTGGTTCTCTAGTGATGCTGGTCTCCAGCTTCAGGAAACAGTGTTGCAGGGTGTTCCAGGGACTCACTCCTACAGCTTGGGTACCCTTTGCTTCACAGCATGTGCGTCTTCCTCACCCCAACATCTTAGCTGCTCATAATCTGTCTGCGTCCTCTGTCATGTGTTTTCTTATAAAGGCTTGGCAAGCTGGTTCTGTTACTCATCCTAGTCTTGCTGTACAGAGCTACAGAGGGAGAGTGTAGAGGTGTGTTGCCAGGGTGTGCTCCCAGGCCTTCTTGATACTTCATGTCAGCCTCCTCCTCCTTGAAGCTTGTAGACCTCTGACTGTACCAGCACTCTGTCCCTTCTTCTGGTCTGGCTTTCTTAGTATCTCCCTCTCTTGTTCACTTAAAAAAATTTCCTGTAATTTTATGAGTGTTTGCCCGCATGTAACCACATGACTACAGTGCCCACAGAGGCTAAAAGAGGGTCCTGAATCCTCTGAAACTGGAGTTACAGACAGTTGTTAGCTGCACTGTGGGTGCTGGGAACCAAACCTGGGTCCCTGTAAGAGCAGTGAGCTCTCTTAATCACAGAGCCATCTCTCTAGCCCCTTGTTCACTTTCCCTCACCAGTGTTTTTAATTCCATTTACTTGTTGTGTGTGTTGGCAGTGTGGATGTGCACATACCATAACATTCATGCGGATATCAGATGACAACTTGTGGCAATCAGTTCTCTCGTTCTATCGTTTGTGTCCTGGGCATCAAACTCAGGTCGTCAGGCTTAGCAGCTAGAGCTGTCACTGCTCAACCTTTCCTCAGTGATGCTGTCTGTTATGTGTCTTTCAAACTATCTCTCTTTTCCTTTTCTGGGGTGATAGCTAGAGGCCTCCAAGATGGTCTGGTGTTACGTTTATGTTTGCACGTTTTCCTGCAGTGCAGCCTCTGGGAAACAAGGTGTTCAAACCTTGGTAATGGTTTGCTTGCTGTTATGTGAACAAAGTTGAGGACATACCAAAGTCTGCATGGACTTTGAGCTTCATGCTGGAGTACATCCAGTCCCTTTTGGGTTGTGTAAAGCTCTAACAGAAAGTTTCAGCAGGGTCTGCTATGGTTCCCTGTGTGCTGAATGCTGCTTTCCATATTGGACCTTCCTCTCCTTCTCCCTTCCCCTTTTTTCTCCCTCCCCCTTTCTTTTCCTTCCACTTCCCCTTTCCACAGCTTTTTAGGCCTAATATACTGCAAAGGGCAACAGAGTGGACAGTGAGAAGTACTCCCTGCCTTGAAGTTTGTCAAAGTAGAATTAAGGTTTGTTTTGTGAAAACAAAAGACAACCTCACTCATCTAGCTGTGTTCCTGTTAGGGTGTCCGTGTCTCTCTGTGTCCATGTGTTTGCTCTTAAGTTTCCACTGTGCAAAACTTACACTCTACCCACACATGTGTGGAGAGGAGTTCACATGTGTGGAGAGGAGTTCACATGTGGATGTTGACTTGGTAACAGCTTGACTGGCTTTAGCTTTCTTTGGATGATCTGTTTCTTTGTGTCTGTTCCTTTTGCCTTAATCCTATATATTAATTTCTGCTTTTTCAGAGATCATCATTTGGCTTTGCAGTTCTCCTGTGTACTTGCTGTCTGGTCTTCTTGATTTTCCTGCCACTCAGATGACAGTGCATTCTATCCCGATTTTCTTACTGTGTTTTGACTTGTCCTACTGTGGCTGCTGCCTTTACATTTCATTCACTGTTTTCCAAGTGTGTCCACAGGCTTGATCTTTGTTCCAACATGTTGTATTGATCTGTTGCTCTTTACCACAGCAATACCCAATCGGAGTAACTTGGTTAAGCGAAGCGCCACTTGCACACTTGTGAGGCAGTGGCCAGATGGTAGCTGCAAGTTTGAGGCCAGCTTGGGACATACTGAATTCCTGGCCTTTCCAGGTTTTACATAGTGACACTCTGTGTTCGAGTTTTGTTGTTGTTGTTGTTGCTTTAAGCTCACTTGTTTGGATTTCAAGTACAAGATCAGGATCTCAGGGAGGGCAGCGGGTGGCCCACATTGTGGTGACTGGGGGCGGTGTTGTACATGAGGGTGTGATGTCACCTGAATCGGGAGGCCAGAGAGCAGTTAGCTGCTTCTGTAACCACTGTGCTGTCATACACCAGTGTGGCACACGCTACCTCATGCCCCCACCCCAGTGCCCCCCCACCCCCGCTTTCAGCGCTTGACTCGTAGGGCACACCCAGATCAGAACGTGACACAGAGGAAAATCATGATGCCGAGACTTGACATGCCGCCTGATAGCAGAGCTGGATACCTGGTCACCAGCAGCTATTGGCCTGAAGTAGCTGTGACGCCACAGTGGGCTCACCTGCCGATGTTGTTCTCAGTGTGGGCAGCTGAGCTTGTGCAGGGTGGTGGCAGAATCAGTAGCTGACCCAGAGAGCGGGAGATTTGGTTTTCCGTCTCCCTGCAACCTGAGCTTGGCCTCATTTTTTCTGCCCTGTCACATTCAGAAAGGGCTGTGCCAACTCTTAAAGTGATAGGAATGCATTTCTTTAGAAAATATCCAATTTTAGATTGGTGTTTGTCAGAGGAACTGGTGTGAGCACTGTGGGGAGGTAGTCCACCTCCCTATACTTTCACTTTTTACTGCTACAAAGAGCTGACAGCCATGTTGCTTCCCGGCCTGGGCATTCATCTGGGGACCGAGAGCCACCCTCTTTGAAGAAGTATACGCTGTTTATATGATTCACGAAAGTGCTTTGCTAAGTGACAATGTAATACACATTCTGTTTGGTAATGGCTCTGTTCTTTAACTTTATAGAATTAACCCTGAATCCTCCAGAAGGAATCGTGGCAGGTAAGGAGCTTGGGTGACTTCATTATGATTTTCTTTAATTGCCAAAGTGGCCTTCTAATTAAGATTTTTTTTTTTTTTTGTCTTTCCCTGCAGGCCCCATGAATGAAGAGAATTTTTTTGAATGGGAGGCATTGATCATGTAAGTTAATTGTGTGAATTTCTTTCCTTCCTTTTTTCTTTCTTTCTTTTTTTTTTTTGCATGCTTTTTTTGGAAACTAGACTTAAGAATCTCTACTTTGAAATGTTTACTGGGCCCAAGTGGGCCTTGTAGCTTTCAGCTGTTCTCTGGGCAGAAGCCAGGCGAACATGGGTCCAAAGGAGATGACAGTGTTTCTTTAGAACCAATAAAAGATTTAGTCACAAATACTAGCAGTTCTGGGTAGTTTTGTTTGTTTGTTTTCAAGACAGAGTTTCTTTGTATAGCTGCCCTGGCTATCCTGGAACTTGTACAACAGGCTGGCCTCAAACTTGGAAATCTAGCAGCCCCTGCCCTCCTGGTGCTGTGGTTAAAGGCATGCACCACCACCACCCAGCCAAGATGGTGATTTTTAATGCTGGTGTCCTTAGGAGGAAACAGTGCCTTACTTATCTCTTTGCTTTCACGCCATAGACAACATACACAGTGTCTGTGTCCCCTGAGCTGTGGGGCTTCTCCCTACCAGAGCAGCATCCGTGTGCTTTGATCTAGTACAGTCTGACATTGTCTGCCTGGAGAGGGGCAGGTCCCACAGGCTGAGGTTTCTGTGCCCACGACAGCCTCTCTTCAGGCCTAGGCTTTAGTCTGAGTGTCTGAACTCCTGATTAGCTAGAAGTTAGAGTTCATATGACTCCATTATTGAAGGAACTCCCTGAAACACTTTACTCACATTTACATTTCCTTCCTTCCTTCCTTCCTTCCTCCCTCCCTCCCTCCCTCCCTCCCTCCCTCCCTCCCTCCCTCCCTCCCTTCTCCCTTCCTCCCTTCCTTCGACTTATTTATTATTTATACAGTGTTTTGCCTATATGTGAGCCAGCAGGCCAGAAGGCACCAGATCTCACTATAGATGGTTATGTGCCACCATGGGGTTGCTGGGAATTGAACTCTGGACCTTTGGAAGAACAGCCAGTGCTCTTAACCTCTGAGCCATCTCTCCAGCCCACACTTACAGTTTCTTATAGAGTGCTTTATGTTTTTTTTGAGACATGGTTCCTCTGTGTAGCCTTGGCTGTTCTCGAACTCACAGAGATCCACCTGCCTCTGCCTTCCTGAGTGCTGGAATTACAGGCCTACGCCAGCACACCTGTTTTTTTTTTGTTGTTGTTGTTGTTGTTGTTTGTTTGTTTTGGTTTTGGTTTTTGTTTTAATGAGTATACATGTTTTTATGAGTCTATATGTTTTGGTTACATGTGTATTCAAGGAGCATGTGTAGCATGTGTGCCTGGTCCCTGTGATGGTTAAAAAAAGGTATCAGATTCTCTAGAGCTAGAGTTGTAGACGGTTGTGGATGCTGGGAATTGAATGTGGGTCTTCTACAAGAGCAGCAAATGCTTTTATCTGCTGAGCCATCTCTCCAGCCCCTTGAAAGGGGCTTTTGAAGCATACAGACATTCAGTCAGTGAAGAGATCTGGGCAAGGTCTAGAAGGGTCCTGAGCACAATTTTGTCCCTCTGGTACTTGGTAGCACATGGTGAGTTCTTGTTTATCCTCTTGTGAGCTGCCCTATGCTGCCTGTCCAGAGGCCCCAACCTCACCCTTAATACCACTGTCTCCTTTCCCTAATGTCCGTTCACAGCATATGTGACTCTGATAGTCTGTGTGGAAGCCCAGCTGGCCTGTCTAGTCAACTTTCTTGGCTTTCCTTTGTACATTATTTGTTCAAAGTCATGAACCCAGATTCTTCTGGGAGGAGGAGAGTCTTAACACCAATCATGGGGAAAGTTAAGTCAGGGAATTTCTTTATTGGCCCACTTGGGCAATCTGGCTAAATATTGAAGGCCTGACCCAGAGAAAGGGCTTAGAAACCAGGAACCATGCTAACCTGCTCACCAGGAAGCTAAATAAAACAACATGTGTATATTTATCAATATTTATCTGTATCATAATTTGCAGTGATTGTGATGGTTTAGCCTCAAATAGAATGGGTGGCTTTTCTAGTAGGGAAAAGGTCTCAAAGCAGTAGGTGACCACAGGGACCTGCGGGAACAACAAAGTGAGCATGTGGCTCCTCTTCCAGCTACATTTTGTGGTATTTAACTTATAGGCCTGTATTATTCTCCTTTCAGCAGGGCCTGGATCTTGGCTTTCAGATGGAAAACAGCGGTTCTGTTTCTCCCAGGGGCAACTAAAGCCCTTTAGGGTTAGGCCTGAGTGTGCTAAGCCAGGGTGTTTCAGTTTAGCTCTTTTAGCATGAGGTCTCTGGTCGCAGTGGAAACTTATGGCGATACCAAAGTATTACAGCTCTTGGTCAAGATGCTTTGCTAGCACAGCAGAGGTATGTGCCAAAGCCCATGTCTGGTCAGCTTGCAGCCAAGACACAGGCCTTTGGAGGCGCAGGCCCAGTGGGCTGGAGGGCAGGCCCATGAGATGCTACCCGGTGGAGGATGAATGATGAATCTCCGACCATCTTGAAGTAAGAAATATCATACCTTTCATCATGTGAAATGAAAAGTAATATAAACCCTTGGCAGAGGGAGGGATTTCGAGGGTGAATGTGTTTGATTTGCTGGCATTAGGCCAGGCATACGAAAATGGTCCTATCACAAGAAGGAAAATACAGTACTTAATTATGGGGGGGTTGGGATCTTCAAGTACAATTGAAGGTCACTGCTGGACTAAGATTCTTAGCAGGGTGGGGTATTTCTAGGAATTCCTAAATGATTGTTAGAGCAGTTTCCTTATCAGGAAAGGGTCTGGCCTATAATCTGCCTTGAGGGCTATGTGACCTCCTTACAAGACCTGAAATTACCCAGATCAGGGGATACTCTTAGAACCTCGCTGAGAAAAAGGAGCCTGTCATACGGAGAGCAAATGATTGGCTCTTTGGAGATGACCAATTTGAGCCTTCTCCAGCAGAGTCCCTCAGGCATGTTACTTGGAAAGAGAAACAGAGGGACCCTGAGTCTAGAGTATCCTCTGGTCCAGAGTCAGTCTCTTTAACTTTCTTCTTTCCACCTTAGATGTACAAGAAAGTGAAGTTAGCTTCATGTATAGAAGCTCCACTCTGTCATCAGTTTCTCATTAGTGGACAAAAGTTTCAGCTAGCTATAGTGTTTCAGGTTGGATTTTGTGGGTTGAGAAGTTCTCTGGAGAAGAGTGTAGGAAAAGGGGTTTGGCTATGGGATCGGGTATGAGCTCTGAGCAAGGCAGCGTTTGTTTATGTGTCTGTGCTTATAGCATATTGGTGCTGTTCCCCCCCCCCCCCCGCCCCCTGCATACCCAGAACCCATGCATGCTATCAAAACACTCGGTCACCTAATCCTAAGCCCTTTTCATTTTTATTTTTGAGACACGGTTTTGCTAAGTTCACCGGGCTGGTCTTAGACTCACTCTTGTGGCCCAGGAAGGCCTTGAACTTTAGAACCATTTTTCTTAGCTTACTGAGTTGTTGGTATTACAGACCTGGCACAGTAGTTCCTAAGGTTATACAGGTTGGCTTAGGAAAATTACTGGTAATTTTTGCGTGTGAAGGTTAGACCATGCATGAAGGCTGAGTGAAAGTGAGGAGTTTCGATTGTTTTTTAAAGTCATGTATCCACCACCTAGAGAAATTACAGGAGGCCTAATGATTGTCATTCCCTAATTTCTTGGGATGTCCTGTTCTTTCTAAGTTTTCTGGAGTCTGTGTACAATGTGGTACAGTTATGCCTTATGTCTTTGAGGGATCTGTTCCAAATTTCTGGTAGATGCTGGAAACCTTGGCTCTAATGATAATAACAAGAGCTAGTAAAATAGGAAAATTGGCCTGGTGTAGTGCTATGGGCTTTTAACCCCAGCACTTGGGAGGAAGAGGCAGTCAGATCTCTGAGTTTGAGGCAGGTCTGGTCTACAGAGTGAGTTCCAGGCCATCCAGAGTTATATGAGAGATGCTGTCTCAAAAAAAAAAAAAAAAAAAAAAAGAGAGAGAGACAAACAAAAAACCAAACAAACCAGAAAACTTAACAGTATTCTATAATAGAAGTTATTTAAATGTAGGAATCATTTCTGGAACTTGCTGATTACTAGATCAGACCTTGGTGAAGCCAAACAAGAGGGATGGTTCTGTTGCTCTTTTGTGCGATGATACAGGTCTGTGGCCAGTGCTGCCCCAAGCCAGGTTGTTGCTGTGGGCATGTCAGGTGGAGCTCTGTTTACTTTTCTTTCACTTGCTTTACAGTGCTGGGGACCCAACCCTGGGCCTCCAGCCACGCCCCCACGCCTTGTTTGCTTTTAAAAAAGCAGGTGGTCATGTGTGTGAACTGGTGTGTGACCTATTTGTTTCATCTGCCATGTCCTTTGTCAGCACAGACACACCTGCGCTTGCTCGCATGCCACCACTGCAGCCGCGTGCTGTAGGAGCAGCGTTTGTTAGGAGACCTGAAGGGGCCAGGGCTGACAAGGCTGTCGTATTTGAAGGTGTTGGCTCATACGTGTCCACAGTAGATGGGTTAGAAGCTCATTAAAGGCCAGCTGAGCTGTCAGTGTGGATTTTAAGAAGTGCAGTGTTGAAAGTCTGTTAACTATTACTAATTTTATATAAACAGTATAAAGTTAAACAAATATTTTGAAAACCTGTCTTAAAAAGTAATTAGAACTGAGTTTTGGGAGAGCACGTTTATGTTTGAATAAGGCTTTTTCGTTAGTGTGGAATTCCCCTGCTTCAAGATCTAGTGACTTTGTGGGTTTTGGGCCTGTTCCAGACCCTTCACAAACAAGAGGCCGTTTACAGATGTTCTTAAAACATCTATCAAGGAATTAACTGTCCTCCTGCGGCTTTTGTCTCACCCTGCTGTTTGGCAGAGAGTTGGCTGGGTTTTTCTTCTTCAGTGACTGGGGGGCCTCTCCTCCCTCAGACTCTTCCTGACTTCCAGGCCTCCTGTGTCTCTGGTATTTTTGGACACCGTGGAAGCCTGATACCGCTGCCTTTGCCATCACTCTGTGTTCATGGCCAGTCACTCTCGATCTGTGTGTAGTTCAAGCACTGAGGGCTTTGGATACCCAAGTTCTTGTTTGTAGACATAGGTATATCATTGGTTGTGTTGTCAGTTTTCCATCATGGTGACAAAATACCAGGGAAAAACATCATAGGAGCCAAGATTCATTTTAGCCCACGTTTCCAGAGGCTTCACGACACGGTCACTTGGTTCACTGTTTTGGACTCGAGGTAGAAAGTCATGTTTGTGATAGCCTGTGCAGGAGGAAGCTGCTTCCTCATGGTGGCCAGGAAGCAGGAAGAGAGAAGAGGACCAGTTGGGGACAAGGCACACCCCCATGACCCATTTCCTCTTAACTTTTTAAGCTCACTCTGTTGAGCTATGAGCTCATAATCAATTCACCCAGTGATGAAGCCAGAACCCTTCTTGGTATTGCCAGCTGGGGACCACATTTTCAACACAGGAGCTTTTGGGGGACACTTCGGGTTTCCTGGAGTTGGACAGCTTATGAGCTGTCCAACATTGGTTCTTGGAACTGAACTCGGTCCTCTGCAAGAACAGCAAGTCCTTAGAGTCACTGAGCCACCTTTCTAGCCGTTTTAGCAGTTTTCTTTTATTGACCATGCTTTAGCATCAGATGTACCCAAGAGTTAGAAGCTTTCTTTCATATTTTCTTTTATAAGTTTAATAACTATATTAGCTACTTTTCCATTGCTATAAAATATCCTGACCAAAGCAACTTAAGAGAGAAAGGTTTGTTGGAAAGTGGTTGTACATGCCTTTAATCCCAGCACTTGAGAGGCAGAGTTCAGCCTGGTCTACAGAGCAAGTTCCAGGACAGTGGAGAGCGAGAGAGGGTTTATTTTTGGCTCACAGTTTGAAGGTATGTATAGTCTTTTATGGTGGCAAGTCATGGCAGCAGGAGTGTGAAACAACTAGTCCCATCAGCTCCATAGTCTGGAAGCAGAGAGTAATGAATGTTCATGTTTAACACCCCCTCCCACTTTAAAACTTTATTTGTATGTACGAGTGTTTTGTTTATACGTATGCGTGTGTGTATACTACATGTAATACAGTGGAGGTCTGGGGAATTGTTTTTCTTGGGACTGGAATTAGGATGGTGAGCCATCATGTGAGTGCTGGGAATTGAACCTGGGTCCTAGAAGAGCAATAAGGGCTCTAAACCTCTGAGCCATCTCTCCAGCCCTTAACTTTCTTTTATTCCTGTGGCTGTTAGGGTTGGGTCTCCCCATCTCAGTTAACCTAATCCAGATAAACTCAAACAGACAGACCCCGAGGCTTACCTTCTAAGTAATTTTAGATTTTTGTCAGGTTGATGATGAGTGTTAACTATCCCTGGAGCTTGCAGCTCTCTAAACTCCATCCGCGCTCCTTTTCAGTTAGTTTTAGGTATAGAGTGACGTTTAGGAGTCAGTCTTCACTCTGTGCCTGTGGCTGTCCACTTTCCTCAGACCCTTTTGTTAAATTCCCAATGAGCAATCTTGGCATCTCTGTCAAAATCAATATAGTCCATGGTGCAGTGGCTTAATTTTTTACTTCATATTTCATTGATCTGTGCCCATCCTTGTGCCAACTGTGGTTGTTTTAGGGTTAGTTTTACAGTTGGCAAATGAGAGTCCTCCATCCTTGTTCTTTCTGTTAGACTTCACACTGTTCCAGGTGCCATGAAATCCCTACACATGTGCTTTTGGTAGTATTCCTGCTGGGCTTTTATTGAATCATCAGATCAGTTTGTAAGAATATTGCTGCCTCAGTAACATTGTGCTCCTCTCTGCAAGTGTGCGGTGTTTGTTTATTCCATTTTTTTCATTTCCATCACTCACACCGTGATACAATTTTAACTCTAAAGTAATCCACTTTTGTTGTTAGAGTTTGTGCACTTGCACACAGAGGAAACCCTGCAGAACCACACTGCTCCATCTTCTCTGGGAAGGGTGCAGGATGGAGGAGGTGCTTGCTTTTTTTGCTGACATGCCTTTTTTTTTAATATTTTCCAACACGAGTAAGGTTATCGTTTATGTTAGGCAAGTGATCCTCTATGTTAGAATTTGTTGTGAAGTTTTTATAGTTGACAGACTTACTTAGTGCCTTTCAGATAGAGTGTGGGTACATTAAAGGTTTTGTGTGTGTGTGTTTTAAGCAGTGTCTGTATTGTAAAAACATTAGGATGTGGCTGTTACTTCTTGGACAGAGTTGACCTGAAATTATAATACGGAACAAATCCTTTGTGTTACTACCCTGGTTCTGGTGGTGGAGGGGTCTTTTAAATACAGAAGAATCAGGGTGTCCCTGCCTGTCCAAGTTGCTAGGACAACAGTGGTACATGTCCCTTTTTCTAGTCACAGCTTCCAGCTGTGTCCTGTTGCCAACAAGGTATTACATTATGGGAGCAGACAGGTTTCTGATGATCCCTGCTGCCTAGGCAGCCACTCCCATCAGCCCTGTGTGTGGCCAGGTGTGTGATGGTGCAGCCCCTTCGTCACATGTTCTGGGCCCTGGTGAGGGAGAAGCAGCTGGGAGAAGCCTTTGTTGAACTGTGAAGTGGAACACCCAGTGCCGGGGTTGCACAGGGACTTTTAGGGAGGGTGTTTGTGTGTTTGCCCAGTTTTTGTATGTTGTTCAGACTAGCAATTTTAGTAATTCGTTTCTGGTTCTGAGCTCCCAGAAGAGGGGCCGCCTACTGTTTTAACACTTCATCAGTTACAGTGGTGTGGGACGGTCTGCTGTCCGCTGTGACACTTGATGAAGCAGCAAAGCAGAGTCTCTAACGCTTCCTGCTTCCTGCCCGATTAGTGGCAGACTGCTCCAAAAAGCCTTCAGCATCAGGAGGCTGCCCTGACCCTCTGCCTTCCAGGCAGGCTTCACCCTGCAACATGTAAAAATGAAAGTCATGTTCTCGCTGCAGTCCCGTGTTTACAGGTGTGTTGCTGATGTTGTCTGAGGCAGCGCTAGAGAACAGGCAGGAATGGAAGTCACTGGTGATCATCTTCCACATCTGTTTCTTTCACAGACAAAGGAAGAAGCAGTGACTGGGCATGGTGGCACACACCTTTGTTAGTGCCAGGGCTCAGGGAGGCAGAGGCAGGGGGGTCTCTTGAGTTGAGGCCAGCCTGGTCTACAAAGCAAATCTAGGACAGCCAAGGCTTGTCTTGGAAAAAAAAACAAAGTAAAAAAGGAAAGAAAGAAGAAAGCAGCAGTGAAGCTGTTAAGGAGGCATTCCAAGGGAAACGGGTTGTAACAATACTCAGATGGTGTGCTGGGAACTGGCAAGTTAGGTGTGTTTGCAGATGGTAGATGGGAGTTGTTGTAGGCACCAGAGTTGGTGTGTGCTTTGAGTGTTTCACTTGTCTAAAAGCTCTGTTCTCTCTCTGTCCTGGGGCAGGAAGCTTCTCTGTGGCTTTTCCCACCTTTGGCAGGCATGTCCCTGCACACAGTTTGCCACCTGCATAGCTGTTCAAGTGGCAGTCATGCTGGAAAGGAGAAAGAAACTCCAGTTTAAACCAGCAGTAAGCCTGAGTGTTCGCAAACAGCTTTGCTATTTAAGATGTGGGCGCACTTGAGGAAATGTTGGGTCATGCTTCTGATGCTATGAACAATCCAGTAGACTTTTTTTTTTTTTTAATTTTAAAGAAAGCCCCATTATGAGAAACAAAAGACCTGTTATCAAAGCATTAAGCAAATGGCATGTAGCTCATTCCAGGGACACTACCCATTCTATTCTCACTCTAGACTCAGAGGTGCCAGCCCTACAGGCTCTCTTCTCTGTCTTAGTCAGACTGTGTCTGTGTCTGTCGCTCTCCTTTTGAGGCAGGATTTCTCTGTATGTCCTCCTGGCTGGCTTGGAACTCTCTCTATAGACCAGGCTGGACTCAAACTCGCAGAGGTCTGCCTGCCTCTGCCTCCCAAGTGCTGGGATTAATAGTGTGCACCTCCATGCCTGGCTGGCAGGGTTACTTCCAATACAGTGTCTTCGTTTATTCAGGCTCCTCACTGCAGTGTTAGGGGCTGCACTGTGCACCCCCAGCCTTGTCTAGTAGTAAAATAGCAGCAGTGCCCTTGACCTCCGTAATTCCGAAAGCTGGGGAGTGCTGATGGGTGACAGTTACCCAGCCGAAGTGCTCGACAGCTCTGACTTGGGAGGGAAAGCTCAGGGTCCATCCAGGCCCCTGCAGCATGAGAGAGGAAAACTCAGCTGGGCCACACCCCATGAAGGCGGCTGTGCTGCTGCTTCCCAGGGCATCCTCTGCCCTGGCCTGGTGCCAGGACCCCAGGGGACTGTCAGGCAGCATGTCATCCCTCCAAGCAGAAGAGCTATTCACTGTTGTTTTTGAAGTAGCACAGGATCGCTTTCCAGAGTCAGGACTTGTCACTGAGAAAAACTTGGCTTAACAAGACATTGCATTGTTCTTTCGAAGCCCTGGGTGTGACTGCAAATGAAGTTAAAGCTTTTTCTTTTTTCTTTTGGTCTTGGTCTCTTAATTGTGGAGATAAAATAGTGCAGGTAGCATTTTACAGATCTGTGTATCACTGGTCTAAAATAAACTTTACCAGACTTTAAGCAGATTTGTACTGTCCTCTTTGTGTGGAGGTGTCTCATCTGAGTGTGAGGTGTGTGTGGACATGTGTGTGCACACATAAATGTGTGCGGATGCATATCTGTGCTGCATGCACGCGGAGGCTAGAGACCAGCCTCAGATGTTCAGCAGGATATCTGTCCAGCTTGGTTTTTGGGACAGAAGGACTCTCAATGGCCTTGGGCTGCTGATTTGGTGAGGCTGGTGACAGTGAGCGGAGGGGATCCGCCTGGCCCCACCTCTCCGGTGTCTTGCTCAAGAGCCTAAACTACCACACTTGCGTGTTTACGGCAGACCTGGAGCTTGCATCCTGGTTTTCATGCTTGCACAACAAGCACTTTGTAGACTGAGTTATTTACCTCAACCCATGTTTGCTTTCTCCCCAGATTTATTTTTTATCATTTTTAACTATGTGTGCGCACGCTCATGTGTGTGTGAACATAAGTGGCAATGCCCACAGAGGCCAGAGGAGTTAGAGTTGAATCCCCCTGTAGCTACAGTTACAGGTGATTGCAAGCTGCCCCGTGTGGTGCTGAGAATCAAACTCTGATTCTCTGTAAAGAATAATAATGTGTTCTTAACAGCTGAGCCACCCCTCCCCTCTCCACCCCGCCTTCTCGTTATTGTTTTGTTTTGAGACAAGATCATGTGTAAATCAGGTTGCCTTAGACATTAGTCACAACCACACCCAGATAAGTTTGTACTTTGAGAAAAATCTTTCCTAGTATGTAAGGATGGCCTTTGAATCAATGTCTTCTCATTTTCCCCTGTGTAGTGTCTTGGACTCTCTGGGGAGCCATGGGATCTAACATGGATCCTGTCTGTGGGAACCCAGGCCTTATCCCTGTGGGATGTTCTTTGTTTTAGACCTACTATCACAGGGAGGCAGACCTGTTTGTTTTACTAAACATGTATTTTAGTTTTTAAATATTTTTTTCTATACTCTTCAGGCTGGTCTCCAACTTTAAAGCCTCCTGCCTCTGCCTCGAGCGTGTGAGTGGAGTGTAGGATGGCAAGTGTGTGCCACCACGCCTTCTTCATAGCTGTACCTGCAGGGCCTGGTTCCTGCAGACAGCGTGAATAGTGCAAGGCTTGCCTTTCACTATGTGCTGTCCTTTCCGAGGTGATAGCTCCCATGCTAGCATTGGAAGCTGTCAGCCAGCACTTCTGCCTTACTGAGTTTATGTGGTGGACAATTCCACAGCCTTTTGAACTGCGGATATGCGTTACATTAGTAAGATTTGGAAGGAAGGAGTTGGTCTCCGGCAGTATCCCTATCCCATCTCCCTGCCTTCGGGTCTCAGTCAGCGTCAAGGCTCTAGATTTGAGCAGTACTTTAATGGCTTGCACCATTTCGGCTGTTTACATGCCAGGAGATGTCTGGGACAGGTTGGCGTCTTAGGGCCAGGAGGGGTTGTGGTGGCCTAGGCTGCATAAGTTGAGGATCACGTGTGTGTGCGCCCTGTCTGTCTGAAGATTACAAAGTTACATTTTAGACATATTTGCAAATTTAGAATATCTCTTGAAATATATTCCTTAGCTCCTCATCTCTGTGCACAAGACTCTCTATTGCTGTCTGCCAAAATTCACACCTTGCTCCCCATAGGAACTGGACCTCATGCCGTCAGTCACCTCCCCAGGACCCACAGTGTGCTTGGGTGTCTCTGTGATACAATTACTGTGCAAAGCTGTGCTGCCTGTGGTTTGGCCTGTGTTTGTACCTCAGGTCTAAGATGGCTGAAAAGGGACAAGGTGGATTCTGCAGCTAGAGGAAAGCAGTGCTTCATTTAGATCTTCCATGTGCCTTTGTAGGCAGTGATAGTATCCTCCCACTTTGGTGTCGAGGCTGCCATTGCAAACATATATATTTCCTAACTTGCAGGGGCCCTGAAGACACTTGCTTTGAGTTTGGTGTTTTTCCTGCCATCCTGAGTTTCCCACTTGACTACCCCTTGAGTCCTCCGAAGATGAGATTTACCTGCGAGATGTTCCATCCCAACAGTAAGTGCCTGTGCATGTGGTTGACAGGGCAGCAGATGCTTCACTATTAAGAAGGGGCAGGGAGGTCCCACAGGCACGTGGACGTGGCAGGCCAATATTGTACACACATTTCTACAGTGGCTGTTCACTGTTAAACTGTGGCAAATGAGTTGTAGTGTAAGCACTAGGATTTCCATTTTGAAGGTCAGCTTAATGGGGTGGGGTGTTTGAATTTAACACGGGCTGTTTGGCTCAGCCATCCTGTGTTAATGGGCTTACCAGAACTTTCAGGCCTTGAGTGCTTTGTGTCCGACATTGGCCTTTGTCATAGTGTCCTTTTTAATGGTGGAAATTTGGAATTGTGCTAGAAAGGTGGTATAGTGGTTAAAACTCTTGCGGAGGAACCAGACTTGGTTCTCTGCACCCACATCATTGCTCACAGCCAAGGCTCCAAAGAATCTGATACCCCTCTCTTGTCCTCTCTGGAACCAGGTTCTGTGTGGTGCACAGACATACATACAACAAAACACTCACATACATAAAAAGCTGGAGGCAGCTCCGTCTTTCCACAGCAGAGTAAAGGGAATGCTATGGTTAGACTGGCTGTTGACACTGCAGACCAGTTAGGAATCCCTAGCCGTGGCGTGGTGATGCACTCGGGGTTAGTGGGGGAGTGTCAGTGCCGTGTTGACTGGGAAGTAGCTTAGTACTCAGTAGTGCTCTGAGTTTCAACTTGGAACAGTTTGTGCATGTGTGTCTGGAAGGTGGCACAATAGTACTGTCACTGACTATACCCTCATTGGGATTTATCTTATTTTATTTCTTCCTTTTATAAGTGGGTATACCTAAGAAATTTGATGAGTGAGGTGCTTGATAGAGGTTTCATATTACAGGATGGCCTTGAACTCCTGATTTTCCTGTCTCTGTCTCCCAAGTGCTAGAGTCTATGCATGTGTGCCCATACATTTGATACCAGGTTTTTCTAAAACTTACTTCAATTTTATTTTACGTGTATGGGTGTTTTGCTTATATATATGTTTCTGTAACATGTTCATGGTGCCCACAAAGGCCAGAAGACTGAGTCAGATCCCCTGGAATTGGAATTAAGGATGGTTCTGAGTCATCATCTGGGTGCTGGAAATTGAACCTTGGTCCTCTGGAAAAGCAGTGAACACTTAGCTGCCTCTCCAGCCCAGAGAGATGTCTTTTTATTTGTAAAAATAATTTCGAACTGGGTATTGTTACTGAATTGCCCCCCTTTCCCTCCACATAAGTAGTTCAGTTGCCTTGCCACATGGACGTGGATCTTAGTCACGGGTGTGGCCCTGCCAGCTGACTTGGGGATTTCTAAAAACCTGCTCTGCAGAACCCTCTGAGGAATCTTCATCTTGTCAGTGACTATAGGACCTGATCAGCATCGGACAGCATTGGCTTGTTGCTGGCAGGCCCCTCTGTGCCAAAAGGAAGCATTCTGTTTCAGCTGTGCAAACAGTTGGCACCATATGTGGGCTCACATGGTTGCCTCTGACTTTTGCAGTCTATCCTGACGGGAGAGTCTGCATCTCCATCCTGCATGCCCCGGGTGATGATCCCATGGGCTATGAGAGCAGTGCAGAGCGGTGGAGCCCTGTGCAGAGTGTAGAGAAGATCCTACTTTCAGTGGTGAGCATGCTGGCAGGTGAGCCTTTGCATTCTATTTTCTGTTGTATGAGGTCTGTACTTTCCCAAGTATGAGCCTACTTCCATGGTTACATACCGTGTAACATATGCCAGTACCCCCAGCGTGTTGACCACAGTTTACTATTCTCTGTTCTTTGGTATTTTGATTTATCGGGACTCCACAGAGTGTACAGGGGTAATAACACAGTGGACACTCCAGTGTGAGGTCCCCATACCTTCAAGGAATTTGAAAACCCAGTAATAGTTATTGGCCCTTGTTGTCAACTTGACCTGCAGAAACACTGTTCTGGGCTACTTTGGAATAAGTCGGGACACTAGGGTGGACAGGGAGGAAGGGAAAGGCATTTGGGGCTAAGGATCAGCTGGACAGGGCCAGGAGCCTAGTGGACAGCCCTGGGGGTTGCAGTGGATGCCACACTGTGGCAGTTATGCCTTGGAAAGACCATTGTGTGGAGCTGGTGGATGCTGGGATTGGAATAGGAATAAAGCATTTGACTGCACAGCCTGGCATTCAGACACTAGGACATTCCCAGCCAAGAGAGTGGGTGAGTTTGGAGGGGCTGGAGGGTACAGGTCCTCAGACCCCCTCAGTTGGTGTGTGAGAACTTGTGTCGCTGACCTGAGCACAGGGTGCAATGTCTGAGGAGGTACAGAGAAAGCAGGATTCAGACAAGAGAAGTTTGAGGTGTGTGGGAGATAAAGGGGTTCCTGTCCACTAAGGGAGCTGCCCCAGGTTGCTGGTGAGGAGGAGCTAATGATTTGAGGGTCATTGCTCTCCTTGTGCCAGTCTCCCCCTCCCTTCCTCAGGCGGAAGGCCCTGGTTTGTTGGAAGTCCACTTTCCAACCCAGATTGATCTTTGAAAGGTCCAAGGCGCTCTGAGATAAAATGGAGCTACTTACCCTTTCATTCACGGTTTCCTTCTTTTCAGAGCCCAATGATGAGAGTGGGGCGAATGTAGATGCTTCCAAGATGTGGCGGGATGACCGTGAGCAGTTCTACAAGATCGCCAAGCAGATCGTACAGAAGTCTCTGGGG
Organism: Psammomys obesus; assembly: GCF_907164565.1. NCBI lineage: Eukaryota > Metazoa > Chordata > Mammalia > Rodentia > Muridae > Psammomys > Psammomys obesus. The sequence continues at coordinate 1,546,552 of NW_026590405.1, forward strand.
CTCTGAGACCACACCTGTGTGCACACTGAGCAGTCCAGCGCTGTCCTCCAGAACACCTGGCAACAGTGCTGCCATGCCGACACCAACACAGGCAACTGCAGAGCCACGGCACCTATGTTCCTTTCTTTCCACCCCAGACAGGCAGCTCCTCAGAAATCATGACTGGAATATTGACAGCTGCTGCGCTGCAAAAGACTCCTCCTGCCGCGCCTCAGGGAGGGGTCCAGGCTGTCCTCACTACCTCTCCCAGCCATGGGGTCCTCAGCTCTGCTCCTTCCTACAGGTGTTGAGGGCCTGCCTCTGTCATCTGCCAGGGACTGCTGGTACCAATGCTGCTCCTTCTGAGGACATGGGACCTTGGAAAAAGCAATGTGGGCCTGCTGTCCCTGCCTCTCAGACCCAGGTGTCACAGGAAGCATTCTGAGCTTCTTTTGACACTTTGCACTTACAAGCCTAGGTTGCCTTTGGCATGGTGACAGAGGCTTGCTGTGTGCATTACAGGTGTCACCGTAGCCCCCTCCATGGGATGCTTTGTAAATGGGTTCATGAGAAGAGACATGGGTCACCAAGACTGCTGCTTTTCCTGGTGGCATCCATGTCTGGGTTGCGGTGCACACGAGAGTGGCCGGGGACTTCCCGAGCTTTCGTGTGGGTCTGACCTGGGGGTTCTGTTTATACATTGTGGTTGCGCCAGGGTTAGCTCTAGGATCACATTGTTCGTCACGGTCAGGGTTAGAAGGGAATGCGCCACTAGGTGCTCAGCAGAGGTGCCAGGGGAGGAGGGTCTCTAACAGCAGGGCCGTGCTGAGCAACTGCCCGAGCAGGCCCACAAGCAATAACAGATCTTCAGTGTAAGTGGATGCTTGGCCTTTTCTAAACAGGTTAAACACGAGTTTCTATTTTTAAAATGCAGCTCATCTGTGGGCGGTGCAGCAGATCTCACCGCACAGTCTCTGCTTCTCCCCCCCCCCCCCCCCCCCCGCCCACATGTCAGTGGCCAGCGCTGTGCATGTTTCATGGTGTTAATAGTTCCCAGCTCTGGGGCTCCAGCAGCCACCTGTGGGGACCTTGTGCTTTCCTTCTCCAAGGGGTGTGTGTGTAGCGGGGGGTCTGTTTCTTTTGGTAACGCAGCAGAATTCGGTGTTGGGAGTTGTAGGAGAAGGGGCTTGTACCGAAATAGTATTTGTATGCCACTGAGAAGAAGCCCTCTCTGTAAAGAGGTGCTCTGTGTGGGGGCACCACACGCAGTGTCCACAGGGCATGTTGCCACCCCAGGCCTCCCTGGCAAGTGGGAGGAAGAGAGGCAGTCTCTTCAAAAAACAAAGTATTTTTATTCATTTGTATTTATTAAATGAAAAAAGATCTCTGCTGTCCCTCTTCTGTGGTGGACTTTAATTGCTGTTAAATAAAATTGTATATCCCATCGTCACAGTGTCCTCCTCTGTTCTCATATAATCTTTGGGAACCTGAGCCTGGGTCACCTTCCAGAGCTGGTTGGAGGGTGCCAAGTGGCTCATGTTTCCTTCTGTCTATGTCCTGCCCCTGATCTCTCCAGGACTGGATGTTCCTTCCCTCTGGTATGTGGCAGGACTCAGGAACCTGTGTATTTGGATGTGAGGCATGTGTTTGCTAATCTCTTAACTGGAAAGTTTGTGAGTTGGTGGTCCAAGGTGGTCACTAGCAGGCATCAGAAGGTTCTTTGCTTTGGGTTCACATATTCTTGCCGTATCTTAACACAGGTGTTCACCATGTAGTCCTTGACTGGCCTGGACCTCACCATGTAGACCAGACTGGACTTGAACTGGACTTAACCTGCCTCTGCCTCAAGTACTGACTGGGGTTAAAGGTGTGGGTCACCACACCTGACACTACAGCTTACTCTTGAAGCACTGCTGCAAAGGTACAGTCGGTTGCTGTTGAACCTGCCTCAAGATCGGGTTATTTAATGAGCCCTGGTTTTCCAGCAGACCCTGGGAGGGGTCAGCCTTGGAGTCCCTGCTGCTCTGGTTCCTGGGGCAGCGCTGCTGTGGGTAGAGGCTGGCACTCTTTCTACCTGGGGCACATAGCTCCCAATCACTGACTGAGCCTGGGTTTGGCTCCAGGTGGTGCTGCCATTTCTTCCCTAGGTGGTTGGGGTATCCCTAGTCCCTTCACCTTCCCCACACACCTGCACAACTCCCTGTGGTTTCAGTTATTTCTACTCATGTCTTGTTCCAGATTGATGTCTGTGGAGATGTGTCTGTTGGTGACTTGGTTAGAACCTGTGGAATGACAGCTTGTGGATGGTAGTAGCTGTTGAAAGTTACTTTGCTTTCTGGGACATGGTCTTTCTCTGTATCCCCGGCTAGGCTGGAATTCTCAGCAGTCCTCCTGCTTCAGCCTCTTGATTGCTGGGATCCAGGGCAGGTGTGTTCACTACACCTCAGGAGGAGCTTGGACATACACGATGGCTTTCTTCTGCCATCCTCTGACTAAATCAGCCATTCCCGGGGAAGTGAGGACCACAAAGCTAAAGAACCAGCTCCTGTGGGCTGGAGAGATGACTCAGTGGTGAAGAGCGGACCCGGGTTCAACTCCCAGTTACCCACATGGCACGTCCCAACTGTCTGTAACTCAGTTCAAGGTGCTCTGACACCCTCACACCAATGCACATAAAATTAAATTGAAAGAAAGAAAGAAAAAGGTGACCTCCAGTGGATGGGTGTGGCAGGTGGATTACTGAGTCAGGCCTGCTGTCCTGTCCTGGAACAGAGTGGGGTAAAAGGCCCTGGGGTCAGCACCACTGTGGCTCTGCTGTGGACACCCGCCCCTTCCTCAGCTCACAAGAGTCCACACCTAGAGCTGGGAGCTTATGCAGTGTGGATAGCCACAGGGCAACAGATAGTATGGTGGGGAGTGTCCAGAGTGGTGAGGACACAGTCCTCATCTCTGTCCAGGCTCCAGTCTGTAGCTCCCGCTCCACGGCTCCGTGACAGTGGGAGATAGAGCCTCACCCCCTGAGGGCAGGGTGTCGGAAAGGGAGCATCTTTGTAGAGGGTAGGAGGGATGATGGCTGCAGCCAGTCGGGTGTGGTGACGGGCCTGCTGTGTGTCTGCTGACATGCCTGACAAGCTGGCACACCAGCAAACATTGGTACAAACATGGTATTGAGTGGCTGTCGCTGCCCCGCTTGCATCGGGTTTGGGCAAGGCAGGTTGGAGAAGGGCCATGCCTGAAGCTGGGATCCCCACTGAGGTGCTGCCTAATGGTCACAGATTTGGATGCTTCCAGACAGTCCCACAAATCCTTCCTCGGGTGGGAGCGTGCGGAACCTGCTTATGGTCGTGAGGAGGGCCTCAGGGAAGACAAGCACCTATGTGATCTGCCTGTGCTGGCCCCTGCTTCTATCTGTCTAATCTAGGTAGTCTGTCTATCTATCTATCTATCTATCTATCTATCTATCTATCTATCTATCTATCTATCATCTATCTATCTTAGATATATCATCTATCATCTGTCTGTCTACATATCTATTATTTATTATTTATATAGTATTCACACCAGAAGAGGGCACCAGATCTTATTACAGATGGTTATGAGCCACCATGTGGTTGCTGGGACTTGAACTCATGATCTTTGGAGGAACAGCCAGTGTTCTTAACCCCTGAGCTAGCTCTCCAGCCCAAGCCTTCTACTCTGACTCTGAACACTTTGGATGGCAGTGGGCCTACGCAGGTCTCCAGGACAGTAAGGGGATGGATGTCCTGGCAGTCCATCCCCAGGCCACCTGAGGCGAGGTGGCAGCAGTCAGCAGTGAGGCTCCTGTGTACCCCCCTCAGGCTTCAGGAGTGGGGCTGATGGAGCGTCTGTCCTAGAATAATCCGGACAGTCCAGCGGGGGCACAGCCGGGGCATGCATGGGGGTAGGACGGAATTCTCTGTGATCCCAGGACTCCTCTCTCGCTCAGGCTGATGGCGAAGCTGTGTAGCGGCAGCTCCTTTCACGTTGTGCTTGTCTGCACACTCCCTTAGCTTTCTGGCAGAGGACCTGACACCGGAGCTGGCTCAGGGGGAGGCGGAGACGTGCGGGACCATCCTTCGCTGGTGCACCTTTGAAATCCTGACTCACTAGCGAGCTGGAACCACATGAAAAGGCTGCAGCTCTGACAGAGCCGACTCTTCTCATGGGTTCTCCCTCCTGGACTGGGTCCCAGCTGGTAGAGCTGCTGGCAGCCACAGGGCCGTTCCGCCACGATCCCAGATGCCCCACTGGCCGCCCCTCCCCCCCAGCCAAGGCTCTCCTCACCAAGCGTCAGCGTGGGTCCTCTGAGCATGGAGTACCCAAGTGTGGCAGGGGAGTGCATGCGTGAGCAAGCATTGTGGATATGTGCTGTTGGGGATATAGTTAGCATGTGACGTGTAGTTAGCATGTAGCGTGTCCCGAGGTTCAGTATGTATCTCAACTGTCCTCACCCCAAGGCTGCCCTGCCCCATGTTGGGTGGTGTCTGTTGCCATGGTGTGTGTGTGTGTGCTAGCCCAGGGTCGCCTGTTAAGTTGCTCCTGTGAAAGCCAGAGCTGGGATTTACATGAGACTCAGGTACCTTGGGGACAGTGAGGCCTCCAAGGCATCCGGTGACGTGGCTGCCTCCCGCTCACTTTCCCGGGCCACCTGGGTTTCCACGCTTGCAAAGGCTCACATCTCGCCCAGCAACATACTTCACACAATTGCATGTCCACAGGGCAGCCCAAACACACATGCACAAGCTCCATGTAGCTGCATGTAGTCAACACTCCCCCTGACCATATATGGCTGCACATGTATTCTACAGGTTCACACTCAGTAACCCGGAATGTGATTGCACACACCTCACGCACAACACCACATGTCTGCACACTTGAATGACCCCTCCTTCCCATGCATGTGTACAAACACACAAGCACACACTGGCACACTTGTACACATGCGCAGGCCTGGCTGCACAGCTGTGAACATCTGGCCCCGGGCTGCAGAATGGCATTCACTGCTCTGCATCTTACCCAGAGAATTGGGATGAATGCTCGCCATTCCCTGCAGAGGGGCCCTGGGTTGCATTTCCTCTTCTCTGAAACTCTTGTTCTTTTTACTGTTGATGCTGAGGAAGATCTGGATACCTCGGGGGGGGGGGGGGGGGGTGGGTTTTGGGGCTGTTGTTCCTACAGGGGGCATGGAGAAGATCAACAAAGAATTGTCAGCCATGGATATGGCCCCCATTTTTTTTTTTTCTTCTGGTGTTTTGAAACAGGGTTTCTCTGTAGAGCCTTGTCTGTCCTGGACTTGATTTGTAGACCAGGCTGCCCTCAAACTCCCAGAAATCTGCTTGCCTCTGGCCTCCTAGAGTGCTGGCAGGCATCACCGAGTCCGTCTCCAAATTACATTTTAAGCACAAAACTAAACTAATGGTGCTCTTCTGATGTGAAGCCTCTACTACCTTGTCCTGCCCCTCTGAGGCCTGAGTGTCCTGCCTTCTTCATGGAAGGGCCAAGAGACCTCCCTCCCTATGCTGAGACCCAACCCCTCCACTTCTGGCCACGGTGATTTCTGGTTTCCTACAGGGACCCCTGGTGGTTCCTGAGAACCTGTTGTCAGGTTACATGGTCTTCTTTCCACGACTATGGAACTTGCCAAAGTGGTGTCCATGTGTCCATGGACACATCATGTGTCCATGATGTGCTGACACACCTGCTGTGCAGCTGGGATGGCTCATTTTGTCATTGGCTAACAGGGCTGGTGTCACAGGACACTTCCAGATCAGCAGGCTGAATAGATGATGACCCCATAATTCCTGTCCTGTTGTGATGCTGTTGGTCTAACAGGTCAGATGCCATTGTTCATGTCTGTCTCCTACATGGAGTTTCCCTCCCTCCCTCATTTCTTATCCTGTTTAGAAATGTAATGAGCCCCGCAATCCAATATCTCTTCCTGTCCTCTTTTTGTTGTGTTTTGTTTTGTTTTTCAAGGCAGTTTCTCTGTGCAGCCCTGGCTGTCCTGGTAGCTGTTCAAGTGCTGGGATTAAAGCATGCTCCATTACCACCTGGCTCTATCCTCTATTTTTCACACACTGCACTCTGTCTTGCAAGTTTTTTTTTTTTAATGATTTATTTTTATTTCATGTGCATTGGTGTTCTTCCTGCTTGTCTGTGTCAGATCTCTTGGAACTGGGGTTATAGAGGAGAAGGACTTGCCTCAGGTCTAAGGCAAACCCTGTGTGAAGTGCCATGTTGGTGCTGGGAATTGAACCTGGGTCCTCTGGAAGAGGAGCTGGTGCTCTTAACTGCTGAGCCATCTCTCCACCCCCTCCTATAGCTGGTTTAGTTACTGTTGTATTGCTGTGAAGAGACACAGTGACCAAGGCAACTTATTTGAAAGAAAAAAAAAAAAAAAGCACTAACTGGAGGTGGCTTGCTTACAGTTTCAGAGTATGATTAGTCCATGACCATCACGGCAAGAAGCATGGTGGCAGGGAAGCCATCAGGCATGACACTGGAGCAATAGCTTACATCCTGATCTGCAGGCAGCAGGCAAAAGAGTGGGGCCTGGGGCCTGGTGTGGGCTTTTGAAACCTCAAAGCCCACCCCCAGGGCCACACTTTTAACAAGGCCACACCTCCTAATCCTTCCTACAGAGTTCCACTAACTGGGAGGTCAGCATTCAATAGTTAAGCCTATAGGGGCCATTCTCGGTCAAACCACCACAGCAGGTGGCCAGCTCTTGAGTAAATGCTGAGGAAACCCTTCTTTATTCCTTCTTCTACTACTGTCCTGGTCATCTTGGATCCAGGTTTCCATCTGCGACCTGGAGGGACCCTCAGCGTGTGTGACAGGTGCAGAAAGGCTCTCAGTACCCTCTCATCTACAAATAAATGCCTTCACTTTCATAATAGATGCTGGTGTCTTATCCTGGCTCCTGATGTCTGCCTCTTTGCACAGAGCTGTCTAGCTTTGTTCACTTCTAGGATTTTTCTCTGTTCTGTTCTCTGCAGTTTGACTATGGCACGTGTGGTGTCCCTGTATTTATCTCGGGGCTGCTGAGGTTTGGGTGTGAAGCAATCTCTGTTCTCCTCCTGACTCTCTGTCAAGGGCACCAGCTGCATGTGAGTTATGAAGATAACTGTCCCCAGGTGTCACGATTTTTTCTCCCTCTCCTTCAGACAGATGACTTCCTAGTGATCAGTTTTGCCAAGTGAGCATGTGTGATGGGCCATGCACTGCTGGTGGCATTGGTTTGTGGTTGGGCTTCTCATAGCTGTAACTATCTGATGATGTGATCATCTGTTTCCGTTTTGTTTTGTTTCAGTGCTGGGAGTTGAATCTGGGGCCTTGTGCACACTGAGTAAACATTGTCACTGAGCTACACCCCCAGCTTATATCTGTTGCTATTTCCCATGTTTATCTTTAATCCTTGTACTTCCCTTCCTTCCTTTATCCTGTTATAATTCCTGCATCAGGGCCATCTTGGGATTGGCGCTTTCTTTTCTTATCTCCGGGGACCAGGTTTTCCTCTCTTGGCTCAGACTGAGCAGGGTTTTCGTTTTTGTTTTTTTTTTTAAATTGTACATTAACCTTGTGCCTGGAACATCTGGTTTTCACCCAGTGTGCTATCAAGAGCTGAGTCGGTCATCCTGAATCAGAGCCTCTGGTTTGGGGCTCTCGGGTTGGAGCTAAGAAATGTCCTTGGTGCTTCCCAAGCCCCTGATTGTTCCTGTCAGGACCTGACTGGGGTTTGGCCAGATGGATCCAGCCAGCCTCCTCCTAAGGGCCTACCATTACCTCCTTCATCGGCATCTCAGCTGGTGCCTGTAGGCGTCTCCATGCTGGCTTAGCAGGAACCCCACGTCCATTTGTGTGTGTGTCCAGGGTAGCTTCCTAACATGACTTCTCGCATACTCAAATGGGGCGAGTGCAGACAGCCCTAAACTGGGACATGGGGTCCTATCTCTGAGCAGCTGAGGGCCTTGCTCTCCTCACCTGCCTCAAGGCCAGCTGTGGGACTCTTCCTGAGCAATGGGCTATAGTCCTTGCAACATCCTCTTGTCATGCTAACACTTCCAGCTGTGACTGTCTTCACCACTCCTTAGCTGCCTGTGTCCCACCAAACCTGTGTATATGCAGATGTTGAGGTCCAGAACTGGTAGAACCCAGGAGTAGCTGACATTTGTGTTTTGCACAGATCCCCTTATGAAACCAACATGTGTTGTGTTTTCTATTATGAAAACAGAGCTGAAGTCAGACCTTGGCCTTTGCAGATATGGAACAGACCTTGCTTAGGGCTTTGAGCTGGTGTTCCGCATTCAGCTGGTCAGGTGGGAAACATTCTTCCTGCCTGGACCCTTGTGATGGCAAGAGGGAGCTGTAGGAAGGGGATGCAAAAGCAGATCCTATCCAGTTTGACTTTGCATCCTCACCTTTGCGGCCAGCTGTGGCTCCCAGGCCAGGTGTGCCCTGTGCTAGGCTTCTGCTGTGAGTGCCACACTGGGGCTTGGAGCCTTATATAGAGAGACTCAGTCCTTAAAGGATCAGATGAATAGGGGCCTCCATGCCTGATCTGAGGCTGAGGATGGCTACTGCATATGCACTGTCCCTGAGGACAAGTCCATTCAGGAGCCACAGTCCCTTAGAGCATGATGGGGGTTTTCAGTGAATACTGACTTCTGTGGTGCACAAGAGGGGACAGGGTTCCCAGGGCAGGAGAGCTGATATGGCGTCAGGAGCATTAGGAGGGAGGGTGTGCCTGCTTTAGCCAGGTGCCCTGCCAATTGGAGGACCTGCCACCAATACGGTAGCCAAAGGAATGGGGTGTCCTGGAGGGGTACCAGGCTAGATACTGCAGAGAAGTCCAAAATCTTAGCCGAGGAGCAGGTGGGCTTCTGGGATATGGAGAAGAGGCTTCTGGAAGTAGAACAGAGTTCCAAGGGTAGGGCAGGGGAGGGCCCTGCCACCAAGATTTCCAATTGTACCTTCTGGGAAGATCATTGTACTGTTATAGAGGAAAGAATAGGGCATGTGGGGAGATTGAAAAGGAGCGACCACAGGGCCCAGCCCAGGGGACTAACCTAGGACAACAGGCCATACAGAAAGGTGGCCATCAGCTCGAAGACCATGGACCTGTGACAGCCGAGTCCCTAGAGCAAGCTCACACCCTCCAGTCCCCGAGCCGCCCTTCCCCAAGCCTCTCCCAGTGCGGTTGGCAGCTGGTCAATCAGATAGTGTTTCGCTTACCCAGCAGCTCCATGTTCGTGGGCTAACTTCAAGTATTTTCATGCACCCTCGAGACAATGATTAAAAAGTAATTAACCTAAATTTAGCCTGATTGTCATAAATAAATTGCCTGCGTGAGTCACCTGTGATCTGCCAGCCTACACATGTTTGGTTACCAGGTGAGCGTCTCCCAGGGGAGACACGGGGTCCCTGTGTTGCGCATCAGGTGACAGTACCACCCTCATGGGCTTGTGTGATCCAATTCAGTGCACATGATATGGGGGGGGGGTTGTTACCCTGTCAGCCAGCTGCAGCCAGCTGTCCTTGGGGGTCTGAAGCCAAGGTCAGCAAGCTCGAAGCTGCAAACCCGGCAAAGGGCAGGGTCCTGCTGATTTGTCTGTGACAACACAGAGCCAACCCTGATGGCTGAATAGACAGTGTGTGGCTGCTACCATCAGACCAGAGCAATCACTGAGGGGCTGTCTGAGGACACGGCGTTTCTGTCAGATGCCTGCCCACGGTGCCCGGAGGACCTGGCAGAAGTGGGTTGCTGTTGCTTGGTGGGACAGAGATTTTTCAGGTTGTGTCCAATCCCTCACCAGCCCTGCTCCCATCCAAGGCCCTGGACCCCATTACACACTGTTCTCTTCTGTGATTTTGTTTTCTCTTGGGCGCCTGTCCCAGCTGCCTCTTAGGTGTGAATCCTTTTGGACTCTGTCTTGATGTCCCTCTCTCAGGCTTAACCTTCCTCATGGCTTTCTCCAGGGCATCTGCCCCACACCCCATCTGCTCTCGCACCCTGTTCAAGACCCATGGGCTCAGCTATTGCTATGGATAGACCTCTAATTCCTCATGCTGGTAGTCCAGAGTACACCATAAGCTCTGGGGTACCCAGATCCTGAGCACGTGTCCCCCTGTTCCACTGAGTCCCACTGTCCTCCATCCCAGTTTGTTCCCACCTGGACCATAACAGTGACCACTAAGGGAAAAAAAAAAGTAACTCATTCAAACAGTGCAGACATCAGTTTGTGATTGGACTGGATGGTTGTGTGTGTCAATTTGACACAAGCTAGACTCATCAGAGAGGAAGGAGCCTCAGTTGAGGAAATGCCTCCATGAGATCCAGCTGTAAGGCATTTTCTCAGTTAGTGATCAATGGGGGAGGGTCCAGCCCATAGTGGGTGGGGCCGTCCCTGGACTGATGGTCCTGGGTTCTATAAGAAAGCAGGTTGAGCAAGACATGGGGAGCAAGCCAGTAAGTAAGCAGTACCCTTCTATGGCCTCTGTATCAGCTCCTGCCTCCAGGTTTCTTCCTGTCCTGTGTGAGTTCCTGTTCCTTTGGTGATGAACAGCAATGTGGAAGTATGAGCCAAATAAACCCTTTCCTCCCCAACTTGCTTTTTGGTCATGGTGTTTAATTGCAGCGATAGAAACCCTAACTAAGACAGTGATCATTTTGGAAAAATCAGAAAGGATCCAGATTAGGGGCTGGGAAGATAGCTCCACGTGCTTTCTGCAGAAACATGAGGACCTGAGTTCAAATCCTCAGCACCCCTGTAAAAAGCTGGCTCTGGCTGTGCATGCCTGTGACACCGGCACTACGTGCGAAAGAGGATTGCTGGGGCTTGCTGGCCACCAATGAGCCTTGCTCCAGGTTCAGCGAGAGCCTCTGCCTCCAGGGAATAAAGTGCAGAGGCGATAGCGCAGGACACCTGCCTGCCTCCTCTAGCTTCCGAGTAAGAGCACATGGACCTACAGACATGTGGCACCATACACACATAACATGGAAACAACACATACATGAATAATGGGAGGAAGAAAAGATCCAGATTCGAGGGTTCTCATCCTTGGTCTTCCAAACCTTCTCACGTTCCTGAGCTGTAGTAGGCATGCCCCTTCCTCCACCACTTCTTCAGTACATTTAGAAACTTCAACATAATTTAAAATTTGATGGGGGGAGGTCCTCCAAGTTTCTCAGCACCCTCCTCAGGGGCCTTCATGCCCCAGGACATTTGCACTGGCCATCTCTTCTTCACATACTTGATGGCTCATTCCCTTATTTCTTTCAGGCTTCTTCAAGATCCCTTTGGCACACTGACCATCCAAACCCCCCAGTCTTGGACAGGCTAGGCAAACTTCTCCCACCTGAGCCGCACATCTGCTCCTGAGCCAGACCCTCCTCAAGCACACGGCCATCCTTTTCCTCCTGTCTTTCTGCCGTGGAGGCAAACTAATGCAGAGTGGCCTACCTTGGATGGCTGTGGGGTACACAGGGCTTTCTGGTGCAGGACTCAAGGGTCTCTTTGTGCTAACCCATGAGAGACACCCAAGGGCATGAACAGTGGGCGCTGGGTTGGCAGATCTTTTGCTGTGGCCAAGGAGCTGCACTTGTGGCTGTCCTGGGCTCCTGGGACCCCCAAGGGCAACACTCACTGTCTCCCCTTCACCGAGGTTCTGTGCTTCCCCTGTGCTGCTCAGCTATGTGTTTCTGTGGATCAGCTCAGCTTGTCTTTGCTGGTCTTCGACCTGCATATCAATACTTTCAAACAGTTTGAGGGAAGGCCCAGGAACTAAGTCTCTGTCCCTCTCCCTCCAGGACTTCCTCACTGTGTCCTCTGGGGTCCTTTCTTTTTCTCCTCTATTTTGCAAACCTTTGTCACCTCTGAGCCTTTCTGGACATATCTGTTCGGTTCTCATCTTTTCTCCATGGCACTGCTTCTCTTTATTGGCTTTGATTTAGGTCTGTTAAAATCCATTCAGCTGTGGTGGTTATATAGAAGGCTGAATAGTGGCCCCTAAGGATGTCCAAATCCTGACCTGGACTCTATGGTCAGGCTACACCATGTGGCACAAAGCATCCTGGTGATGTGATCAGGACACTGGGCTGGGGAGGCTTACCTTTGTTAGGAGGGTCAATGGCCAGGAGTCCAAGGAACACAAGCAGCATGAGAAAGCTGGTCAAGGATTGGTTCTTCAAGATCCAGAGCGAAACAGCAAGGCCTATCTATGTTGGGACACTGTAGAGCAGTGGTTTTCAACCTGTGGGTTGTGACCCCTTTGGGGGTCAAAGGTCAGCTATCCTGTGTATCAGATATTTTACATTGTGATTTATAACAGCAGAAAAATGACAGTTACGAAGTAGTAATGAAAATAATCTTATGGTGGTGGGGGGGGGGGGTCGCCACAACACGAGGAATTGTATTAAAAGGGCCACAGCATTAGGAAGGTTGAGACCCATTGCTGTGGAGGACTACACGGTCTCATGTCTCTGAGTTTGTGACTCTGTCAGCCGCACGGAGCAAATGGCATTGCCGTGGCTTTACTTGGAGTGTGAAAGTTTCACATTTCACGGTTTCTAAAATCCTGTCCCGGGTTTTTGCACTGCCATCTAGACACTCCGCAGCCAAGTCTTAGAGGTTCTGCTTCCTGTGCCAGCTCAGTTTCTGTTTGGGTGGTTTTGTGTCCTTGGGTTCATGGTGGCCTTCGAGTGCTGAATATTTTGTCTGAAAAATTACTCATAAGAGTAAGAACGCTCAGAAGAGGTTATTTCTCCCAGACAGGATTTTAAAAATTGCTTCTAAGCTGTATGTGATAGCTCATGCCCATAATCCCAGCCCTTGGGAGACTGAGGCAGGAGGATTGCTGTCAGACTGTGGCCAGCTTGGACTACAGAGTGAGACCTTGCCTCAAAACACCATGATGATGATGATGATGGTGATGATGATGGTGATGATGGTAACATTGATGATAAATAACAACAATAATAAACAAAATAATAAAAGCAAGTACCACCAGCTTCTGCAAGGTATCTGCAGCCACTAACATTCGGAGATATTCCTGATCCTGTTAACTCCCAGGCTGCCTGGCTCTTGGACTGCAGGCTGCTTGGGGCTTGCTGGCTCTTCCCACCCTGACGGGGTCTGACATCAAGCAGCGGTCCTGTCCAGGATGTGCACCTCTGTGGGGTAGAGCCTAGCTCCTGCCAGCCAGGTCTGGGGAATCTCAGCTCAGCTACTGTGCTGGCAGGTGACCCCACTCCACACACACACACACACACACACACACACACACACACACACACACACTCACACACACACACACACATGCACGCACATCCACCAAGCATAGGTGGCTTTAAATGCTGCGTGGGTCCTTACCTTCTGTCCTCTGTTGTACTTACAGCTCGCTTTGATGATGGTAATAAACTGAAAAGCATGCTTTCGGATCTGTTGGCGGCGGATAACTGGCCTGCACTCTGACCGAGAGGTTTGTTCATGCCCTCTCTGTTGGATTCAGTGCCCTGTTGGCATGCAGAGGCTGCGTCTCTCTACCAGGGTTGCAGGCATTCGGTTTACATGTGCGTGCATTCCCCGAGAGACCACTGTGGAAGCGACAATGGTAAAGTGTAGGTAAGTAAGTAGTGACCCTTGCTTGGCACAGTCACCTCGAGGCTAGCGTTCCTCATCCTCATGACCTGGCCGGGTGGCTGGGGGCTGGCTAAACACTTGGGATTCGGGGTCACGTGGGCCTGGCTGTGACCCTGAATCTGCCACATGGGCAGTCACTTAGTGACATAGTCTGCTCTACCAGCCCACAGCTGTCCCGGGTCCTACGGGGGGCTCCGAGGTCGGGCGGCTGGGGCTTCTTCGACGATGACGGGTACCGAGAGTACTCGGGCCTGGCCTCAAACGCAGCACCCAGGGAAGCCGGGCACAGGGTGCAATGCCTCGCAGCATCTCTGCTTTCATCTTTTATGGGCAGAGATGCAGGTTGAGGCCGGTCGCCAGCTGCCTCATTAGCAACCACACCGGTGGCGTCACCTCGCTGTTGCTCACCCGAGAACCCAGGAGTCACACTCGGAACGTGTCCAGCTTCCTCCCCTTCAGCCACCTGGAGATGCAATCACTGACTGATCTGGCAAGATCCTATCTTTCCAGTTGGGGGGCTCCCTGAATTAATTACCTGTGGGGAGGTGATTCATGGGGCCACTGCCCTGCGGCTTAAACAGCCCACATGTTTCTGCACACATACCACACACACACGCAGACATGCACAGCCCCACACTCATGTAGACATGGACATGTGTAAGTACACATGCAACACACATGCATGCGTGCATACATATACATGCAAACAGTCACATATAGATATGCATGTGAGCATACACACCTCACACGTGTATGTATGCACTATACACTCATACACATACAGACATGTACCCATACCCCACATACATGCAGGCATGCGCACACATACACACATACTCTTACACATAGACTCATACATAAAGACAAGTACATGCATGTACTACGCACATCTATACTCCTGCACACGCATACCCCCCCCACATACAGGCTTGTGCACATACATGCACGCTCATACATGTATATACCTCATGCATGCCCATTAACAGGGCACACACCCACACATACAGACGCGCACATACCAAGCGCACTCAAGCACTTACAGATACGTGCATGCACACACCCACACGTAGGCACACACTCATCCACACATACATGTGTGTCCACATGTTCCAGCCCCTGCATGGTGGCGGCACATGGAAAGGCAGGGCTATTGTGGCCAACAAGCCTTGGGAATGCCCATGTCCTTGTTGCATGCAAATCGCACCCGCATGTAACAATTAAATGGGGGAAGGTTGGAGACTCCTCACTTTCTCATTCATTTATCTCAGTACTCATCAGGTTCAAGGACCCCAAGAGTAGCACTCTTGGGTTTGGGAGGGGCATAAACAAGGAAAGGAAGGTGAAGGGAGCATCCGAGGAAAGAGCCTGAGGGGTCAACAGGAAAAAGGGTAGGAGGGCTCTCTGGGGAACAGTGTTGGCGCCAGAGGGCTGGGCAGGGCATGGGGACGAGGAGGCCCTCCCGCAGGGGATCTCGCAGGGAAAGCTGCAGACCAGAGCTAGGAGAGTGTCCTACGGGGTCACATGGAGAGTTCCGACGTCACTCTCTGGGCAGCACGCACTTTCATTTGGACTTGCTGCTGGGTGGGTGGAGCTCAGAGACGGGTTGGGGGGAGGGGGACTGGGCTGGCAGCTGGGGCGCTGGGAATGTGGTGAAGGTTGGGACTGCAGTGCGCCAGGGAAGGGTTTCAGTGCAATGGGCAGGATGAGTCAATGGGTGAGAGCAGAGAACTCGCAGCAGCTGCTGGCTGGGGCCTGTGGGGGCGGGTTTGGGCCGGAGGAGGCAGTCCTGTCACCTGTGAGATCCTTGCTTGTTTGGGTCCTATGTCCCCTAATCTTGGTAATGTCTCCCGATTTCCTCATGGTGTACATGAGGTGTTGGGTGCGACAGGGAAGGTCTGACCGGTGGCTTAGCCGCTAGTGTTCTACTTTCTGGGATTCGGCCCTGGCCTAGAGCCCAGGTGTTTGGCGGGGTGGTGAAATCTTCCCCCTGTGATGTCCTCTAGTGGACCTGGTGAGGCGGGTGTCTTGCAGCTCTGTGGCTGGACCACCACAGGCAGGGTCTGCTCTCTGCAGCCGAAGGCCTGAGCACTCGTGTCTCTGCACATCACACCAAGAGCGTGGAACATGTGTCAGGAGCCCGAGGACGACCCCAGGGTCGTCCAGGGCAGATTCCAGAGAGAACGTTAGAGTTTGCGCTGCGGAAGGCCTGGCACACTCGGGGGAAATTCCTGGGCTTGGTGCGCACTGTAATTGGCACCTAAAGTTTCCGGTGAATTCCAGGTAGGTTTCCTGCCAGGCTTTGCCCCCATGCGGTGCCTTCTGTGCCAGGGCCAGCGTGAGCCAGAAGGAACAGCACGGGTTGGTCTGACTCCAGCAATTTGGTCGACTGTGTTGGTCTCGACACTCATGTCGCTCTGTGCCCCTCGCAACAGCTGTTCCACGTGTGCTTGGCTCGGCTGTCTGCGCACACACCTGGGGTTTAAGTCCGCTGTTTACAAGACCCGCCCAGCCACAGTGGATGAAGGGATTAATTTGCTTTAGTGGAATCCTCTGGTATGGGGGCAAGAAGTCAGAGAGCTGCACATACCGCTTTATGAACGATAGTGGGTGCGTGTGTATGTGTGTGCGTGTGTGTATGTGTGTGTGTGTAGACGTAGGTGTATCGCAGAGTGTGAGCCCAAGTCAACACCAAGCTGTCTCAGTTGCATTCCCAAGTTGGAAACAACTAGACACGGAACAGGCTGGTGGTAAAACTACCTGTGTTGGCACTCGCAGCCAGCCTGGCTCCTCATGGGCTGTGTGGTGGTCGAGAAGATTTCCCATCGCTAGGTCCCCTCAGAACCAGTGACACGGGGCTTGTCCCCTAGACCTCAGCAGGGATCCTGGGATTGTGGGCACTCAGCAAGACTTCGGTGAGGCTTTTGGGGAGGCTGAGGAGGTCCCACCCACCCCTGGTATCTACGGCTTCTTGGCATCAAAGGGGACATTCATTCATTCATTTAACCTGAAGTGTCTGCTCCGCCTCCCTATGGGTCAAACTGAGACCAAGACATGTGACTTGGGAAAGGTTTGCTGAAATTCCTCTGACCGCAGGCAGACAAGGACTGTCTGCCTTCCTCTTAGCATGGCCTTTGAGGTCTCAGGTGCCAGCCCGAGGGTAGTTTTGTTCCGAGGTGATCCATGCAGTCTGAGAAAGCTTCGGGCATGTTCCCTCAGGTCGTGGCGACTGCTCACACTGGCTGGTGGGCCGGGGTGCAGATATCAGGGTAAGGCTGGCACAGTGTTGGCCACAGGACCAGTGTGGGATAACTGTGGGGTCAGGGCCAGTGTCTGCTGTTTTAGGGAGACTCGGCGAGACAATGGCAGGCAAGAGAATCAGGTACATCTAGCCACACTTTCCGCGCTACCTCACCCCAATTTTGGCTGTTATCTGAGTCAGCTGGGTGAGGGTGGCTAGGGAGGAGGTCTGGGCTTCCATCCAGCTCCAGGAGCTCAGGGCTGCCTGAATGGCTGCAGGGCTCAGCAGCTGGGCACCTCCCAGAGATCTCAGCGCATCCAACTCCACACAAACGGATGACCTGCCAGCAAGCCTTTTTTCTAGCCCCCAGCACACAGATTAGAGGCGCTCATGGCTTCAGCGTCACCACGAGGCTGGTCGACAGGACCGTGGGAGGCTCCTGGGTCAAAATGGAGATCGCGGAGAAGTCACCATGTGAGTTTCACTGAGAGGCTGTGTGCGCTCTGAGTCTTTCAGGCTGGGCCCTGCCCCGAGAGACTCCATTTTACTGGCAGCTTTTGACCATTTCGGGGTGCAGGAGGAGTGCGCGTGTGAACGGCAGCACCCGGAGGCACAAGGAGCTCACAAGTAATCCACTCCTAAAAGTGAAGAGTGTCGCCCTATAAAACCATCAAAGGAAACCAGGACTCCAGGAGCACGTGGGCACACGAAGACCAGACCAGGAAAACCAGGTCCAAGAACTTATTAAACACATCAGACTAAAGAGTGTCCTCAGCCCAGAGGAGGACACCTAACGTGATGGCCACAGCCTCGGCAACTTGTCATCTGCCTGCTGATGTGTGCGTCAAGGGACGGACAGGCAGAGAACTCCTAACTGCCCTACACACTTCTCTCTGCTAACATGGCCTGCTTGAATTTCTGTCTTGTCCTTCCATCTGTTTGTCTGTCTAGTCCTGCTCTCTATCCATTTGTCCGTCCATTTAGACCTAGTCTTGCCTGTCACCTCTGCAGTTTTTATTGCTTTGTACCCCCCCCCCCCCCCCAGCCCCGTTCTCCTTGCTGTTCCCCCCCCCCACCCCAGCTCAGTTCTCCTTGCTGTACCCTCCCCCCCACCCCAGCTCAGTTCTCCTTGCTGCAGAAGGGCTGGGTATGTGACCCTTGAAGAGATTCTTTTCCATCCTATCAGCTTTCCGCTTTACCCCCGTTAGTCCCTTTTGAAACTTCTTGGATTCTGCCGTGGTCTCTTTCTTCTGTATAGTTATATCTGCCTATAATGACAGATGATACACACACACACACACACACACACACACACACACACACACCCTATTTATTTATCTATCTATCTATCTATCTATCTATCTATCTATTTATTTATTTAATAGGTAGAGGGATACAGAGATAAAGATAGAGATATCGTCCTGGCTAGCTTTAACTTTCAGCTTGACAAAGTCTTGAATCACTAGAGAAGGGAATCTCAATGGAGTGGCCTGTCCACACGGGATTAGCTTGTAGGCATATCTGTGGGGCTATTGTCCTGGGTGTTAATTGTTAGAGGAGGGCACAGTCCACCGTGGGTGGCACAGTTCCCTGGGCAGGTGATTCTGGGTTATATGAAAAAAGCATTTGAGTGTGAGTCTAAGGCTGAACCCACACGCTGTGTTCCTCCATGTTTTTTTGTCTTGAAGTTCCTGTCTTGGCTTCCCTCAGTGCTGGACTCCGACCTGGGAATGTAAGCCAAATAAACCCTTTCCTTCCCTAATGTTATTTTTGGTCAGAGCTCTTTTTGTTTGTTTGTTTGTTTGTTTGTTTGTTGTTGTTGTTTTGTTTTTGGTTTTTTTTTGAGACAGGATTTTTCTGTGTAACAGCCCTGACCATCCTCCAACTCTCTTTGTAGACCAGGCTGGCCTCAAACAGAGATCTGCCTGCCTCTACCTTCCAAGTGCTGGGATTAAAAGCCCAGCTCTGTCAGGTTTTAAAAATTATTTATTATTATTATTATTCTTGTGTGTGTGTGTGTGTGTGTGTGTGTGTGTGTGTGTGCACATGCCATGGGCATGTGTGTAAAGGTCATAAGACAACTGGGTGGGACCTGTTCTCTCCATCTACATTTTCATGGGTTCTGGGGGTTCAAACTCAGGTTGTTGGACTATGCAGCAGGCACCTCTACCCACCGAGCCACTCCTCCAGCCTGTCAGTCTGCATATTTTATTACTGTGTGATGCTTAACCTTCAAGCTGAGGGTTAATATTAGTAATTAAGATTGGAATCAAAGAACCTGTGTTTGCCTACTTGCTGTGACTACCAGGTGCCAATGAAACCTCCTTACCCGGTAGATTTATCATCGTTAATACATTCTGACATCTCGGAAAGACACGTGTTGCTCGTCTGTGGTTCTGACACAGCAGGCCTACGACAAGCTTGCTCCACAGCGATGGTCCCAAACTCTGACTTCAGGCTAATGCTCACATTTCCCGTGGTAGGCGCTCTTCTTCTGCTCTCCCTGGCGCCTAGCACCTTGGGTTGGTCACCCTCTGGTGCTGTGGCAGCATACCTGAAGAAACGCAGGTAGGTGCCAAGCAGTCCTACCTTCCTTTAAATGGACATTTAGAGTCTCCCCTTGGGACACTTGGAGACAGGGCACAGTGTTTTTGAGGCGTTCCCTGTATCTCCAACTGGACTTCGCAGTACTTTCCCTGCACTGTGGTCAGGGTGCTGGGTGGGCCAACCTCAGGAACCCAGGTATAGTGTCAGGGGAACCTTGGGTTGGACCTTACCTTGTCCAGGATACCTTCCGGGTTTAGCGGCTCTCTGACTACTGACCATCACTTCCTTGTGCCTGAGGGTCAAGGCTGCATTCAAGACTAAAGTTAATTTTCTTTTTGTGGCAGTTTCTGACTTCCTCAGCAGCCTTGGGAGCCAGGGACTTTCTCATCATTTTTAGTGTTTCCTCCTCAGCAGGCTGACCTCTCAGAGCCCCAGCCCTGGCATGGCTGCCCCTGCTGGCTTGTTGCAGCAAGGATGCCAGGCCTCTCCTGTCCCAGGGCAGGGTGGGGCCTGGGTATCTGCATTTCTAATGAGCTCTCAGGTGCTGGCCCTGGGGCTGTCCCAAAGCCTTCCGAGGCTCTGCTCCAGCAGAGTTCCCAGCCTTGGCAGCAGGCAGAAGCACCTGCTGGCGCTTAGGAAAGGCACTGCCTGGGGCTGGAGTCTGACTCGGGTGTGGCTGGCACACCGGAGACCAGCCAGCCCCCATCATACCAGATGTCTGTCTTTCTGCCGTCTGGGACAGCTTTGGGGCTGGAACCCTTAGGGCCCTACAGTGTCTGAGTTTTGCTCTGGAAAGTCTTTTTTATAAAACAAATAATTAATTAAAAAGTGTATATGAGTGTTTTGTCTTCATGTACTTATGTGTACCACATGCTTGCCTGATGTCCAGGGAGGTCAGAAGATGGCATTGGATCCCCCTGGGACTGGGGTTATAGACAGTTGTGTGCCATCATGTGGGTGCTAGGAATTGAACCAGGGTCCTCTGCAAAAACAGCAAGTGCTCTTAACCACTGAGCTACCTCTCCATCACTGGAAAGTTTTGTCACTTGTCATAATCTCTGCAACTAAGGCAGAGACATGAATTAGAATTAGAGTTTAAAGGCTGGAGACACAGCTCAGGGGTTAACAGCACAGCTGCTCTTCTAGAAGACTGGGGCTTAATTCCCAGCAGCCACACGGCAGCTCACAGGTGGCTATAATTCCAGGCTAAGGGGATATGATGCCCTCTTCCGATTTTCTCAGTACTACAGGCATGTAGTACACACACACACACACACACACACACACACACACACACACACACATCACATATACATACATTTTTTTTCTAAAGTCTTAATTGAAAAAAATTAGTCAATATATATGGGATCTCTGTGTTAAATAAGTTCCCCATGCTTGCTTGTTTGTGTGTGTGTGTGTGTGTGTGTGTGTGTGTGTGTGCGTTCTTGCTTGCACATACAGATGGCTGTCAGCCCCGGCTCCCAGACCCTGGCCAGGTCCCCCTGTCACTGCTGCTGGTTGTCCCAGCCTTGCTACCTCAATCCATGATGTCTGACAGCCAGTGGCCTGAAGTCCCACATTGGTTTCCCCCAGGCTGATGGTGGCGGTGATGATGGGATGGGAGTGCCTGATTGGTGTGTTTCACCTCTTTTCTGGGAGCTCAGAGCAGGCCTGATTTCACAGGTGCAGGGCCTGGGGGAAGCGCACCAGGAGTCTCACCCACATTCATTTTTTTTTTCTACAGGATTTTTACGAGAGGCTTTGAACTTGAGAGTTGATGCTGGACGTTGGGGTTTGGAAACGTGTTTTGCAGCTGAGTTTTAGGGTCTGCGTACGGAGTATAATGTTATGGCCTGAATGTTTGTGTGAACATGGTTGCAGACTGATCCCTAACGTGGGTGAGACTTTTGGAGGCAACTAGCTGGTGAGGGTGGAGCCCCAGGACTGGTGCTAGAGACCCCAGAGAGTTTGACCTCTGCCCTCAGTCCCATGGGGCTGTCCAGAGAACACAACTCCCTGGAACCCAAGAGATGTCTCCCCAGAGACTGAGGCTGCTGCAGCTAGCCTTAGACTTTGAGACTGTGAGCAATGGGCCTGGTGTTCAAGGCCCTGGTGGGTGGTGCTTTGTCATAGCCATTCCTCACAAGTTGAAGTCACCGGGATGCCAATGTGTAAGCCAATGGTTGCTGAGTGTTCAGGAAATTGGCCAGACAGGTTTGATATGCCCTGTGATCGAATCATCCAGGTGCCCGTGGGGCTGCATGGATATCAAAGGGCTCAGTCTCTGTGGACACAATTTGATTCCTTAGTTGTCTCTTCCCCCTTGTCCCATGGCTACCGTGTTGTTTGGCCACACCCCTTGCCCTGTCCAGAAAGCTCAGATCTCTTCCTTGCTGCCCTCCCCGTGTGGCTCAGGCCTGCATGCAGCCAGGATTGGCCAGGGTGCTGTCTTGGAAGGGTGCCTCGAGACGTCTTGTGGGCTCTCCTGATGCGGGTGTAGGCTTGGGTGGTGCTGTTGGGGGAAGCAGGTGAGCAGGGTGGAGCTGTCCTCGGAGACCCAGACTAGGTCTGGTGGAGATGGCACCTGCCTGTGCCTGCTGTCTTAGTACTTTGTGCATATCCAATGGGGCAGGGCGGGGAACAGCTGTGGGACTCTCTGACCTCAGCGAGGGAGTGGAACAAGAGACAGTAGGGGCCGGGACTTTTAGTATTTATTTTAAAATGATGCCAGGCACACAAATGATCTTATATGAAAGTTTACTGGGGGGGGGCAGGGGGAGGGAAGCAGAAGAGAGTTAGGGCCTGAGTGAGCCATTAGGGCAGAGAGAGAGAGAGATATTGAGAGACGGAGAGACAGAGTCAGAGAGACAGAGACGAGAGAGGGGGCACCTGGACAGAGAAATGGGAGGAAAATGGCAACAGCGAGGGCAAGAGAGGAGAGCAAGAGAGAGAAGAAAGGGCCTTTTATCAAGGCCCCTGTGGGCGGTGACCACTGATGACATCACAGGTGCCTAAGCAACCTGGAAGTGCATCAAGATTTAGGAACTAGCCAGTTCTGGCAAGCCCAGTTTCTTAAGCTGTGGGCCAAGACCAGGGGTTTCCTAAGACTGTTGGAAAAGACGGATCTTTACATTAGACTCATACCAGTAGCAAAATTGCAGTCATGAAGAAGCAACCAAAGTAATTTTATGCTGGGGAGTCACCAGAACACGAGAAACTGTATTAAAGGGTGCAGCATTAGGAAGGTTGAGAACCACTGTGGTTCTCCAGGTCGCCCAGACCTATTGTGCTACCTCGGGGACCCTCCCCTTACCAGCTCCCTTTAGGAAAGGGGTGGGGTGGGGCAGGGCTGGGCAGCTTGTCCCATGCAGGATCCAGAGAGGCTGCTTGCTGTTTGCATGCTTACGCTGTCAGCTCTGTTAGTGGCTAGCAAGAGAACATGGGGTGCAAGACTCTACCCGTGTGTTATGCATAGAATCACATCCATGTTTTATACACTGTGTGTGTGTGTGTGTGTGTGTGTGTGTGTGTGTGTGTAGGTACGCATTTTTGCTGCAGCGTCCCAGGACACTAAAAGGTGACCTCTGAAGGAGCTGAGGTTAATTTTCATTTCCTTCTTTTTGTCGTCGGTGGGAGATGAGGTTTCAACAATGGGTCTATTATTGTGTAATAAGAAAAGTAAGATTACATGTAAAAGGCAGTGTTTGTCTAAGTGACGTAATGTGTTTGCTGAGCGCGACAGCTGGGGACCGTCACAGACCACTGGGAAAGCTTCATGGCTGACAGCGCGCCTCCAATCTGTCAGTGGGGATGAGGTGCAAGCACTCAGCGGCCTGCCATTGTCGCTTTAACAAGATGCATGAGTCACGCAGGCGCAACACGGATGGACGTGGACCATGGCTGCAGTTTCACAGCTCTGCGTAAGAAAAGAGCACTCCCTGAAATGACAGTGTGACCAGCATCATGTGTTTGCGCATCGACCCCTGGGGGCCCCATCCTTATTGACCTGCCTCCCCACTACAGCTTGGCTGGCGAAGCCAATGGTTTTCAAGTTGCTGTTTGGTTCTGTTTTTTTTTTTTTGGGGGGGGGGAGAGAAGAGGGGACAGAGTTTCTCTGCTTAGCCTTGGCTGTCCTGGACTCACTTTGTAGACCAGGGTGGCCTTGAACTCACAGCGATCCGGCTGTCTCTGCCTCCTAGAGTGCTGGGACTACAAGGGTGTGTCATCATGCCCAGCTACGGTCGGTCGTGGTTTTAAATGGGCTGCACTATATCCTACAAAATTCATATGTTGAAGTTTTGAACCCATAGACCTTCTGGGTGTAACCATCCTCACAGGGATGACAGGGTTAACACAAGCTCATTGCCATGGCCCTGATCCACCATGACTGGTTTCTTAGTTTTTTTGTGGTTGCTTTGCGGGTTTGTTTTTTCGCTGTGACAAAAAAATCCTACACATGAAACTTAGAGGAGGAAAGGTTTACCTGGGCTACAGTTTAGAAAGTACAGTCCACGGTGGCGGGAGCATGAATGACACAGCTGGCCACACCTCCGAAGTCAGGAAGCAGCATGTGATAAACTCTGGGATTCTCTCTGTCTCTGTGTGTGTGCGTGTGTCTTTTGGTTTCTTTAAAACAGGGTTTCTTTCTGTATCCCTGGCACTCATGCCAAGCTGGCCTCACACTCACAGAAATCCACCTGCCTCTGCCTCCCGAGTGCTGGGATTACAGTCTTGTGCCACCACTGCCTGCTTTCTCCTTTTAATGCTCACTGAATAGGGCTTCCGGACACTCAGGATAGGCCTCAAACCCTCATAGACATTCCCAGAGATTCGTCTGCCAAGGTGACCCATCAAGGTTACAAAACATGTTAACCATCGCAGTAAAGAAGTATTTAAAAAATAGTAGAAAAAACGTTAAAAAAAAAAAAAAAAAGCAGCCTGTACTCCCAAATAAGCCTTTTCTTCTATCTAGAAGAAAACAATGAGCAACTAAAGGCTTGATCCCCAGGCACCCCTGAAGTGTGCTCATCTCTCTGGTCGTTCTGGGGATCCCTTGAGAGTTTCCACAGACAATTACCCCCTCCTGGCACTCTGGCTGCCAGGGATGCATTCCCCTTGTCCTGAGAATGCTGCTTTGAAAACCTCGCCAGGCAATACCCAGTTCCTGCTCTTGGCTAGGTCCTTCTGGAAGCTCCGAACAAATAGCCCAGTTCTCCATCCTTCCCTCTGGCAGCCAAGACAATCCCTCTCTTCCATCTTCTTCCTGTGCAGCTGTCTGGTTGCTGAGCCTAATCTCAAAGACACCCCCCCCCCCCCCCCCCCCCCCCCGCCGGGCCCCCCCCCGCCCCCCCCCGCCCCCCCCCCCCCCCGCGCGGCTGCCCCCCCCCCCAAGCCCCCCCCCCCCCCCCCGCCCCAAGTCAAGATGGGTACCGACTGGACCTGGCAGGAGCATTCCCCACTCTGGGCAAGTCCTTCTCTCTGCTGACCCTAGATTGAGGGTAGGGGCGCATGGGGTTGCAGGATGGGCCTGGCAGGAGCGCTCCCGGGCCCCAGGCCCTCTCTTCTCCGGGGTGACTCAGGCAACCGTGGCCCTTTGTTGGGGTGCAGGCCGGGGCCGCCGCCCGCGGTGCCGCTAATTACAGCCCGCCCGAGCCTTTGAAGTGCTGCGCCCGCGCCCTAATTGCGCTTCCCGCCAGCTGCGCCGCCCTCCGCGGCCGCCTGCTGGGGAAAGCACCGCGAGCCGCCAGGAGCTTTTATGGGGCTCACAGTAATGCGGGTTAATCTGCAAAGAATTTTAAGAACATGCTTCGTGCAGCGGGCTTTGCTGGAGGGGACCTGGGAGCCTCGCAAGCCGGAAATGAACGTGGGACCCCGGGCAGGACGCAGCCTGGTGGCCTCTGGCACTGGCTCCGAGCTGCCATCTGTCCTTGCCACCGCAGATGTGTGGGCCCGGGTGTCTCTGCCTTCCCATCACCCAAGTCTTGCCACGTGGCGATTAAAGTGTCTGTCAGGTAGTTACTAGGCTCCTACTTTCAGGGACGCAGGCAGATTTGAGTATAAGAGCTATGCTTTTAGCATTGGGAACTGGAGCTGTTCTCTCCATTCTGCCTTTGGATGCTGTCCCAGAAAACAAGGTCCAGCCTTTGAGTCACGGTGACTCCAGCAGGCAGCCAACTTCTAGAGAGCAGAGGGACAGACCCTCACCTGGCCCTATCTTCTCAGGGAGTCCCCAGAACTGGTCCTTTCTTTTTTATGAGGCAGTTGGGAGTTTAAGAAAGAGTTTTACATAGATTTAAGTGTGGATGTTGAAAGAGGGGGAGTGAGACTGGATACCTCAGTCTGTAGAACATTGTATTAGCTACGTCGCGGTGCCACAGGCCTTTAATCCCAGCACTCGGGAGGCAGAAGCATGTGGATCTCTGTGAGTTCGAGGCCAGCCTGGTCTGCAAAGTGAGATTGAGGTGGAGAGACATCCGGGTGTGGGCTTTCCAGGAGTTACTCAGCATAGCAGTTCTAGGCATCAAACGCTCGTCATAGGGGAGTCCTCTTGCCCTATGGTACCACCATGAAGCTCCAGCTTAGAAGGAAATCAGAGGATTTGCTTGGCCTCCACCCTCTCTGCATCCTGTGAAGGTGTGCCTTGGACCAGAGTTAAGGGACCCGCTCTCCCAAGCTGTGACTGTCAGGGCTCTCTAGACAAGCAGAGCTGACAGATGTGTGCGTCAGTGGGCAGATAGAGACAGACAGACAGACACACACTCACACACAGACTCACACAAGCACCTACGTGGACAGGTGCGTCTCTAGACGGGAAGGGTGTTTATTTTAAGAAATGACTCATGTGACTGACTGACAGTAGGGTGGAGAGGGGATGGAGGCTTAGAGGGGTGAATGGGGGGAGTGGGGGAGAGAGTTGGTGGTACAGCTAGAGTCTGGAGGCTGGCTTCTGGAAGAAGTACCTATTCTTGGGGAGCTCAGTTTTTTTCTTGTGACCTTTAGTGGATTGGATGGGGCCTACCCAAATAGCTGACAAGTCCCTTTACTGCAGTGTCTGGGCAGCTTGGACCAAGAACCTGAGGGCTACGGCAACACCACCTAATGCAAAACTCACCATCAGAACTCATACACTTCCTGGATCCACCAGCTTACTCCTAAGGCCCTGGTGATGAGTTTAGGGTAGGAAACTGGGGTCCACTCTTGTGTTCAGAGAGCACTGCAGCCCTGTTTCATTCGCTGTGGAACCTTTTGTGGTACTATTCTGAGGTAGGAATCTGCACTCTGGTATATAAGGCAGAGACAAATGACAGGGACATTAGATGCCTGGAAGAGAGAGGCCTAGGCAGAGCTGACTGGCTGGGAGAGCTTCACTGAGAAAGAGGAATGGGGAAAGCAATGGATTCCAAGGAAAGCAGGATTTGGAGTATGTAACAATCCAAAGTACCTATGCACCTAACAGTGTGGCATCGAAAAACATACAGCCAGAGTTCTGAGGAGAAAGCAAACAGAAGTCAGAGGTCGACCACACAATAGGAAAATAGATTGTTGGGAAGGAAGTGTTGGTAAAAGTGTGCGCTCTGTAGAGGAAGAAATAGAGCAAGACTGAGCCTGCACGCTTGAAGTATGCATAGTTGTACTAATCAAAACCCAAAAAAGGGAAGAGCTATACAACAGCAACGTGTCAGATCCAGGGAGAAAGCACTGTCTAAAACCTCATTTGCATAAGACATTTTAATATACATTTGAGGAAAAAATGTGGATATTAAAAAAAAAACCACAATAAATTAGATGCTGTCATGGCAAACTGTAAGTATTAGGGCCAGAAAACGAGAATGGGAAATATTAAATGTGATAAAAAATATAATTTCATGTGCAAAGCACATATGCACACATGCAACTACCTATAGACATACATACACCATATATATGACACACACACACACACACACACACACACACACACACACACACCTTACATATACCCACAGAGAATTATGCTGCAACAATGATGACATTATCTCTGAATGAGTTCACTTATTGGCAAACTAGCTGGCCACATGTTCCCAGTCTTCTGTCTCCATGTCCCCAGGCAGGGCTGGGACCACAGGCATGCGCTGATACATGCTGACTCTAAGGACTTGAATGCAGAGACTCAAGAAGCTTGCACAGCAAGAAGGTTATCTGCTGGGCCATCTTCCCAGGATTCCCATAATTCCTTGCTTACTATTTAGGGTTGGTTTGGAAGCTTTAAATGGGATTTTAGGATTTTTATATATATATATATATATATATATATTTTTTTTTTTTTTAAGAGTCTGGCCATATTGTTTATGTCGCCCTTGAACTCCTGGGCTCAAGTGATCTGTCTGCCTCAGCTTCCCCAATTAGCTATACTACAAGTGTATGTTATTACACCCAGCTATGGGGACAAGTGATTTTAAAGTCTGTGTGAAGACTTATCTTTAAGTGAGAGCTGCTAACACTTGTTTTATTTTTGAGACAGGGTCTCACTGTATCTCAGGCTAGCAACTTACTCTGTAGTACAGGCTGGGCCTTGAACTTAGAATTCTCCTGCTTTTGCTTTCTGCATGCTGGGATTACAGATGTGTACCGTCACACCTGGTTGCTGAAACTGGGTCTTCTGGAATTTGGAAGTAAGGAAAGCTGCCAGTGATCTGATTACCTCTGTCTGTGATTACCTTTGATTACCCAGGGCTGTGATTACAAGCCTGTGTTACTATGCCCAAGCCTTTTCCATCCAGGCTCTGAGCTTGTTAGGCAGGTGCTTTGTGGACTGAGCCATGTCCTCAGCTCCTGAAAAGGAAAGCTAGTAGATATATATTTTATCAAACAGTACCAACTCGGTGCTGGCAAAGGAAGTAGGAGCATCATAAAAAGGGGGTGGGGGAGCACACAGGAGGGTAACACGGCACGGCACGGTTTGGATAGAGATTGGAGAGCAGCAACAAACGGGTCACACATCGGGCTCTCTGCTGCAGGTGGAATAGTGAACAGACAGACACACACGGCAACTGTGAAGACGCCTGACGGTTGCATCTCGAGACCTGTAGGTCTTAAGGAAAAAGTTACTGACTGGCGGAGAGGCCAGGTTTGCTTTCCCTGAAGAGGCCAGAGCTCTCTAACACAGTGGGGACGGAGTGCAGGTCATGGACTGATTTCTGGGAGAGGAAGAAAGACAGCTAGAGGGTCTGTGATCTAACCAATTCCCCTTCCCTCTTTTCCCTCCTCTCTTTCTACCCATTCCTCCTTCCCTCTAGATTTCTTTTCCTCCTTTTCTTTCTCCCTCTGTGCTTTTCTTCCTTCCTGACCAAAAAGGTCTCAAATAGACCCAGGCTGGTTTCAAACGTGTTGGATAGCTAGCCCAGGAAGATCTTGAACTCCTGATCCTCCACCTCCTTGATTTCCTGGATTACAGGGGTGCTCCACTACATCTGGATTACAGGAGTGCTCCACTACATCTGGATTATGAGAGTGTTCCCCTACATCTGGATGATGGGAGTGGCCCATGTTTAGTCTTTCCTGCATGGAATGTGGGAGAAATGATTTATGTTGCAAAATCAACGTGGAAAAAAATTGAGGAGGAAACATGAACTTTTTTTTTCTTGCCAGTATCTCCAGCTGTGCACAGGAAGAGGCTCTCTTCTGTCTCTGAGGGCTTAGGAGAAGGCATGCCTGAGACCTGCTGCTTTATTCATCTGACATACCACCCTTGTGTGCTGGTCACGCAGTTTCCAGATGCGGAGCTTTAGAGACTCCTGTGGTGCGTTGGAGTCTTGTGGTCAGGCCCCTAAACTCAGATAGCTGTTGTGGGGTTTTGCATGATAATTCTAATAACCAGGCAACACAGGTGAGGGACTGCACCAAATGTGATAAGAAAAAGTTTTCCCAAGGTAGCATAATTGTAATTTCTTAAATCAGGTGGTTAAAAAAAATGACACCGGGTCCTGGAGAGATGGCTCAGTGGTTAGGAGTACTGACTGATCTTCCAGAGGACCAGGGTTCAATTCCTAGCACCCACATAGCATTTCTCAACTGTCTGTAACTCCACGATCTGACCCCCTCACACAGACTACATGCAGACGAAACACCAATACAGATATAAAACAAACAAATAATTTAAAAACAGACACTGCTTCATTTAACGAGTAGTAAAGGAGTCAGAGGGCAGGTGTCTACCTGGAGCTCAGCGGTCATGCAGCCCTATCTCTGGACCTGTGGCTCTGCCCAGGTGCCAGCTGCCCATCCCGCCGAAGTCACCTCCATACCCCACCCAGGGTGTGGCTCTGGAGGCTACCACCACTACCTCCAGCTGGCCTGGGAGGGGCCCTGGTCTAGGACAGAGTGCTCCTCAGCTGGGAAAGAAACTCCATGACAGCCGCCTCTGACCCTCAGACCAGGCAGCCCTCCCTTTCCCCTGCCTCCCACCCTCAGACCAGGCTGCTCCCCCCCACCTCCCACCCTCAGACCAGGCTACTACCCCCTACCTCCCACCCTCAGACCAGGCCGCTGCTCCCCTGGGCACCATGCATCTTTCTTTTGACGGTTAGGTGAAGTGGGCGGCACCTAAGCTCTCATAGCTGCTCAGATCTACAAATGCAGAAGCTTTGGAAACCTTGCCACTGCTCTATAAATCCCACCAGGAAGGAACAGCACTGAACCCATTGGACCACGTAAAGCGTGGCCATGTTTAACAAGCGCCTCTTCAAGGAGTTCTTTATAGATACCCTAGTCACCACAAGCCCACAAGCCTCATCACTGGGACACACACTGCAGACAAGGGTCTCCATAAGGGAGAAGGGAAGGACAGAATGCATGTCCCCTACTCAGGGACCCTCCAGGAGTCTTTGGAGCATCCCTTTTTCCTTTTTTGGCCCCTGTCTTGCCCCTCCCACTTTTCTCTCCCTGCCCCACCTCTCCAGTTCTATCTATTCCTGTCTGCTCTCTGTCTTGTCTCTCGTCTCTCTGTCTCTCTAATCACAGGGCCTTGAGCTTGGAAACACCCGCCAAGTCAGACACTGCCAGGGCCCTGAGCTGGGGCTTTCCCTTATTTCTCTCTTCTCCATCCATCTTTGTGGGACTCTCACCTCCACTTGCTACACACACACACACACACACACACACACACACACACACACACACACACAC